>NW_027045395.1:0-74477 GCF_963576615.1 Watersipora subatra
AAGATCAGATTCTTGGCCAGAATTTTATGCTGAGTTCAATGATATAGTTTCTACACCTATAACTGGTCACATTTAGAAGTTCTAGGACGATTTTATTTTGAAGGAGGACAACTCCTAAAATTTCAGAAAATCGGTATTTTTCCGTTTGAAATTACTGCTACGAGTCAAGTTTTCACATTTAAGAGTTAAAAAACATGGAGAATAAGGAGTGTGTCTTCCATTGTTTGGAAAAATTGTGGGGAAACTTTGGTTAGAGTCACAGCACAGCAGTGAAAAACTGCTCAGGGGTACACACAGAAGTGAACTGAGTTGGATGATGAACTTAACATAGTAATTGCAGCAAACATTCTTGACAGACCTGCCAACCCAAAAGTGGGGCAATGCGTGAGATTTGGTTTTGGGGCAATTGATGTATCAATGATAGTATATATAAATTTGTGGAAATCGGGGCAAAATTCTCACGCATTTTCATTTTTTCTTTGGGGCGATTGCGTGAGTCTCACGCCCAATGCATGAGAGTTGGCAGTTATGTTGGTGACTTCCGTCCATGTTATAGTCATGCACTGTTACAATGACTGATTATTTGTGTCATGGGTTTATTCTAGACAACCACAAAAAGAACAAGGTCATTTGGCACTGTTAGAGGAACTGGTCCTCTTTTACCTCAGTTGTACATCATATGTCAGAAGATAAATGGTTGAAGAAATCGAGAAAGAAAACTGTAAGAGATACACTAGTCAAAGCACAAACCTTGACAGCAGAAGATGAATCAAGTCTTGTTACAAATAAGCTGCATAATTATGACGACCTACTCAGCCCTCTATTACTTCCAAAGTAACCAATCGACATAAATTTTTGGCATTCACTTTTTATAGGATTGCTGATTGACTCCGCCAGAAGACGGCCAGATGGACAAAAGGTATTGAATTTAATTGGTCAGGACCCTGGCTTGGTAGCTATGGAAGCAAGACACCACAGAGTATGTTTCAGAGAATTCACCCGCCAAGACACTAGGACAACACAGCCAGCCGTACAAAGGTAAGCCATTTTGTTTGTCTGCAATCAATCTAACTTAAACATATACTGTATATCTTATATTATCTTAGAATAGAGCTATCTAGCAATGGCACATTACCTTGCCAAATAGACTGATTACTCTGGGCTTTTTGTGGTCATTGGTGAAAGTTTTTCATTGCTTTTTATATTGATGCTTTCAGAGAATCATATCCATACAATGAAACATACCGGAAATACTTTATGCCATTCTTGAGTAAGGAGTGGAGCAGTGCACAGATCAAACAGGATCTTGATGTATACATAGCATTTTCTTCCAAGTGCAACAAGATCAGTTTTCAAATGGATGGGAAAACCAGTAACAAAAATATAGTGAGTCTAGCATCAGATCATGAGGAAGCTGACACAAGAATGATAGCACATATAATGTCCATCATGGAAGACAAAGGACCGAACTGTACAGTGATGATAAAGTGTCAAGATACAGATGTGTTTATGATTTGTATATCTTTGGTACATGAGCATCCATCAGATCAATTGTACTACTTCCGTGGGAAGAAAGAACAAATGCGATACATACACATTGGAAATGTATCAGGTATTCTAACACCGCCCTACTGCCAGGCACTTCTGGATCTACATGCACTCAGCGGTTGGGATAGTATCAGCGCATTTCATTCAAAGGGAAAGAAATCCTTTCCGAATTTGCTCAATCAGAACCCTGAGTTCATCAACGTATTAAGCTCTTTGGGCTTAGAGTTTGAGGTAGAGGATGATACTCAGCACTCTATAGAGAAACTCATATGCAGACTTTATAATACTGACACAGCTGAAAAGGTCAATGAAGCAAGATATTTGGTTTATTGCGCTCCCTCAAGGATTTCCCAAGCTAACCTTCCTTCAACCCAAGATGAATTGAGGCTGCATGTAATGAGAGCTGGTTACCAAGCAGCCATATGGCGTAGAGCTGTGCAGCCAAAAATTGATCCTCCCCTACCCACTAATCATGGCTGGACTTTGTATAATGGAAATCTCAAAATCGCATAGATGACACAGACCCAGCGCCTTCTGGTGTGATGAAAGAATGTTTTGTCGATGTAAGACAGGATAAATAAATGGTTATATAATCTTGTGTATATGTTAAACTCTATGCAACTTGGAAAGATATAAATATTAAATCTGAAATATGCTACAAATTCTGATCTTGATATATGTATTGCAACCTCTTTGCTTTCCCCAAATGATAAACTGGCGAAATTTGAAATTATATCATTAAATTCATGTATTACATAATACATTATGAAAATGTTGTGGCCAGTTGAGAGAATTGTCAATTACATCCTCGGAACAAGCTCCAAATTTTGGTCCAAAAACACATGGAATTGAGTGGTATTCACAATTATATTTAATACATACTTCAAGTTATGCATATAACTTACATAATAATATTATGTAATATAAATTCAAATCCATGCAATTTTGAAATCTCATTATATGATATTTGAAATCAGCTACAAATTTGAATCTAGTTTGATGTATCACAGTCCTGCTCTGTACTGGTCAAACTTGTAAGTTATAAAAATTATATTATTAATTTATTGTATCACGTAATACATTATCATTAATCTGGTGGCTAGTTTAGAAGTGTAGAAACTAGATATTCAGAATCAGCGTAAAATTCTGGTCTAGAACATTATCTCAGCATATTGTCCATCCTAATATAAAATAAATCACTTTTTTTTAGCACTTTATGGTAGGCTGCTGCTCCACTATATACATTGCTACATATATATTGCTATATATATATTGCTATATATATATATTGCTATTTATATATATATTGCTATATATATATAAATTCTTTCCTCACCCCGGATACTCCGTATGGGTGGTAAATTCTGCTCTAACTCGGGTCTCCTACCAGAGACTTGGGAGTTTGAGCACTCGCCTCAAGATCTTAGCTGTTCCCAATAGCGCACTTTTCTGCAACTCACCTGAGTTGATTGTTGTTGGTATTTGGGCAAGCCACATTTTATGCGCCGGTGTTAATGCGCCCAGTGCCCCGATGACTATTGGGATTACAGTTGTTCTTACATTCCAGCATTTTTCAATCTCTTCTAAAAGAGGGAGATATTTCTCTACCTTTTCTTTTTCTTTGCTGGCTATATTGTAGTCATTGGGTACTGCTATATCTATTATAGTAGCTCTCTTGTTCTCCTTGTCTACCACCACTATATCTGGTTGGTTTGCTAGGACATGCTATATGTATATATATTGCTATATATATATATATATATATCTATAAATATATAAAAATTGTTTCCTCACCCCGGATACCCCGTAAGGGTGGTAAATTCTGCTCTAACTCGGGTCTCCTACCAGAGACTTGGGAGTTTGAGCACTCGCCTCAAGATCTTAGCTGTTCCCAATAGCGCACTTTTCTGCAACTCACCTGAGTTGATTGTTGTTGGTATTTGGGCAAGCCACATTTTATGCGCCGGTGTTATTGCGCCCAGTGCCCCGATGACTATTGGGATTACAGTTGTTCTTACATTCCAGCATTTTTCAATCTCTTCTAAAAGAGGGAGATATTTCTCTACCTTTTCTTTTTCTTTGCTGGCTATATTGTAGTCATTGGGTACTGCTATATCTATTATAGTAGCTCTCTTGTTCTCCTTGTCTACCACCACTATATCTGGTTGGTTTGTTAGGACATGCTATATGTATATATATTGCTATATATATATATATATCTATAAATATATAAAAATTGTTTGCTCACCCCGGATACCCCGTATGTGTGGTAAATTCTGCTCTAACTCGGGTCTCCTACCAGAGACCTAGGAGTTTGAGCACTCGTCTCAAGATCTTAGCTGTTCCCAATAGCGCACTTTTCTGCAACTCACCTGAGTTGATTGTTGTTGGTATTTGGGCAAGCCACATTTTATGCGCCGGTGTTATTGCGCCCAGTGCCCCAATGACTACTGGGATTACGGTTGTTCTTACATTCCAGCATTTTTCAATTTCTTCTCCAAGAGGGAGATATTTTTCTACCTTTTCTTTTTCTTTGCTGGCTATATTGTAGTCATTGGGTACTGCTATATCTATTATAGTAGCCCTCTTGTTCTCCTTGTCTACCACCACTATATCTGGTTGGTTTGCTAGGACATGCTTGTCAGTTTGGATGTAGAAGTCCCAGAGGATCTTAGCGCGGTCATTTTCATTGACCTTACCAGGAGCTTCCCACCAGTGTTGTGGTTTATTAAGGCCATACTCATCACATAGACTTCTATACACAATACCTGCGACATGATTATGCCGCTCAGTGTATGCGTTCCCTGCTAGCTGTCTGCATCCACTGATGATGTGTTGGATGGTCTCAGGTGCATCTTTGCACAGTCTGCATCTATGATCGTCTCTAGTGTGATAGATTTTCGTTTGGAGTTGCCTTGTTGGGAGCACTTGCTCCTGGGCTGCCATGATTAGCGACTCTGTATTGGCCGTTAGGTTTCCTTTGTTCAGCCACATATATGTCTGGTGAAGATCGCCAACCTTAGATATTTGTTGGTGGTAAGCACCATGAAGAGGTTTCGTATGCCAGTCAATTTCCTCATCATCAGGGCATAGGTCCATTGTGAGAGCAGCCGATTGAAATTCAGCTAGCAAATTATCTGAGATGGCCATGGAGGCTGCATATGCTTTGATGCTTCGCTCCTCCTCTTTCACTGTCTGCTGTACACTTTTGAGTCCCCTACCGCCATCTTTCCTATCAAGATACAATCTAATAGTATCAGATTTTGGGTGGAGTGCTCCATGCATGGTCAGCAGTTTACGAGTTGCAATATCTGTTTCTTTGATGGCTTCCTCAGTCCACTTTATTATGCCTGCTGGATATCTTATTACTGGCAGTGCGTAGGTATTTATTGCCATGATTTGGTTCTTGGCATTGAGCTGGCTCCGTAAGACCTGCCGAAGGCGTTTCTTGTATTCGGAAATGGCTTTGTGACGTACCTCGGCTTGGTGGTTGATGTTGCTTTGCATAATCCCCAAGTACTTGGGGATTATGCAAAGCAACATCAACCACGAACCATACATCAACATCAACCATATATATATATATATATATATATATATATATATATATATATATATATATATATATTAACTAAAAGCAAGTGCAAAAGCATATAAAAAGAGAACTTTACACTAAAAACCTAAAAGATTAATAGTGGAGTATGAAATATTTGAAAAATTATTGCGAAAAAAGTAAACTTTTAGTATTTGCGTTACAAATTTGTTTCGTGCGAAGCACTCCTCAGACGCAATTGTACTAAAATGAAAAGCTTTACCGACATTCGGTAAAGCTTTTCATTTTAGTACAGTAGATATATATATATATATATATAAACTGCGCTATCTGACAGGACAGATAGCGCAGTTGGTAAGGTATCGGGACCGTGATCATTAGGTCCTCGGTTCAAACCCCAACAACTGCACTTTTCTGGTGGTCCTTGGACAAGACCCTTGCTTGTATAATGTCTTCAACCTCTATGTCTACAACCTCTATGATGAGTGCAATAACCAAAGCCATGCTGGCTCGGACGTCGCCCGGTCAAACAAGGTCCGCGCTTCCTGTAGTTGAACCAGGACAAGGCAGTGAAAAATGGGCTACTGGTTCAAAACGGATGAAATGGACTCGGACTGATAACACGGACCTCATGCAGTGCTACTTTATGAGTGAACCTCAAAAGTGGGGCTATATGGGAAGGATGCGGCACCAGTGGATAAACATGCACCCTGAATTGCCACTAACCGCTCAGCAACTTGTAGCTCAGAGGAGTAACATAATCAAGCGGCACCTCATATCGGAACTTGAGGTAGATGAAATTAGAGAACAGTTCACCCAAGTAACCTCAACCAATGAGGAGTGCATATCAACTGTCACGCATACACAATCATGTGTTGACTCACGGGTTGAAGAAGACATGCACTTGGACCTTGACCCAAGGGTGAGAGAGCTTGCGGAAAATATCATCAACAAGATGGTCAGCTGCTAATGATTATGGAAGCAGGGTACCACTACGAAGAGTTTGCAAGGCCATACCTAAGAAGCTGTTAGAAGACATTAACATGGCACTGGAGTCGATCTCAACTTGATCGATCAAAGTGAGACTAATGCCTTAATCTACAGTACAGCAACCGTCATCTTGGAGGAGATGGATATTAAGCCAATGCCAACAAGGCTTCAAGCCATTCCATTTTGGCAGCTGAGGCTACAAAATAAGATCAAGGACTTGCACAAGAAAGTTAGTAGGCTCAGTGAGAGATCTGACCACAGTTTGGAGCGTCCAAAAAGGGAAGCCAAAATAGAAGCTCTAGAATCTGCCAAACAGCAGCTAGTAGCACTCTCGGCACGACTGAAGCGGTACACCAAAGAGCGGGATAACAGGAGAATGAACAAACTGTTCATCAATAACCCATCTAGAGTATATTCCCAGTTCAAAGGTGAACTGCAGAGGCCAATGTCTGAGCCTCCCCCGATCTAGCACTTCAAACTTCTGGAAGGACATCGGAGAGAAAGAGACTACTCATAACACCACTGCAAATTGGTTGAAGAGGCTTAAAGAGAACCATCAACACACTGTGGCTCGGCAAGGACTCACCATCAGCAAAGAGGACATCAAGTGCAGAGTGCAGCGTATGAAGCGTACTGGGCAGCACCTGGTCATGAGTAGCAGCACCTGGCCATGACATGATTCAAGCCTTCTGGTTAAAGAAATTGACATCACTTCACACTAGAATGGCTAAGCAGATGGAATGCCTAATAGAACAAGGTGACCATCCAGAATGGCTGACCAAAGGACGAACTGTACTTCTGATAAAAGATCCAAAGCAGGGGCCGATTCCCAAAAACTATCGACCAATAACGTGCTTGCCCACCACTTGGAAACTGCTCTCAGGAATAGTTGCAGACAAACTGGAAGAGCACATGAGTCACTATATGACCAGTGCTCAGAAAGGAATTGGGCGCAACACTCGAGGAGCTAAACATCAGTTACTGGTGGATCGGACGATCTGTCAAGACAGCAGAAGAAGGCAAACCAATCTTGCCATGGCTTTGATTAACTACAAAAAGGCCTATGACTCAATTCCCCATAGTTGGATACTTGAGTGCCTCAGTATGTACAATGTTCACCCTGCTCTTGTGGCATCCATTAAGATGTCAATGACCAAATGGAAAACGGAACTGGAGGCTAATGGCAAAAAGCTGGCAAGTGTACAAATTAAGCGAGGCATCTATCAAGGTGACTCATTTTCACCGCTGCTCTTCTGCATATGCCTAAACCCTCTAAGCAATATGCTGGAAGAGACTCAATATGGGTACCAGTTTAAGAGTGGCACCAAGATAAACCACCTCTTCTACATGGATGACATCAAGCTGTATGCTAACAAAGAAAGGGACATTGATTCGCTAATACACCTCACTCAGGTATACAGCAAGGACATCGGAATGACCTTCGGTATTGAGAAATGTGGAAGGCTAATTCTTAAGAAAGGCCACTCTATGCTCACAGATGGCCTAAGAATGCCAAATGGTACCATCAAAGATATAGAAGAAGGGTACAAGTACTTGGGGATTATGCAAAGCAACATCAACCACGAAGCCGAGGTACGTCACAAAGCCATTACCGAATACAAGAAACGCCTTCGGCAGGTCTTACAGAGCCAGCTCAATGCCAAGAACCAAATCACAGCAATAAATACCTACGCACTGCCAGTAATAAGATATCCAGCAGGCATAATAAAGTGGACTGAGGAAGCCATCAAAGAAACAGATATAGCAACTCGTAAACTGCTGACCATGCATGGAGCACTCCACCCAAAATGTGATACTAATAGATTGTATCTTGATAGGAAAGATGGCGGTAGGGGACTCAAAAATGTACAGCAGACAGTGAAAGAGGAGGAGCAAAGCATCAAAGCATATGCAGCCTCCATGGCCATTTCAGATAAGTTGCTAGCTGAATTTCAATCGGCTGCTCTTACAACGGACCTACACCCTGATGATGAGGAAATTGACTGACACACGAAACCTCTTCATGGTGCTTACCACCAACAAATATCTAAGGTTGGCGATCTTCACCAGACATATATGTGGCTGAACAAAGGAAACCTAACGGCCAATACAGAGTCGCTAATCATGGCAGCCCAGGAGCAAGTGCTCTCAACAAGGCAACTCCAAACGAAAATCTATCACACTAGAGACTATCCTAGATGCAGACTGTGCAAAGATGCACCTGAGACCATCCAACACATCATCAGTGGATGCAGGCAGCTTGCAGGGAACGCATACACTGAGCAGCATAATCATGTCGCAGGTATTGTGTATAGAAGTCTATGTGATGAGTATGGCCTTAATAAACCACAACACTGGTGGGAAGCTCCTGGTAAGGTGAATGAAAATGACCGTGCTAAGATCCTCTGGGACTTGTACATCCAAACTGACAAGCATGTCTTAGCAAACCAACCAGATATAGTGGTGGTAGACAAGGAGAACAAGAGGGCTACTATAATAGATATAGCAGTACCCAATGACTACAATATAGCCAGCAAAGAAAAAGAAAAGGTAGAGAAATATCTCCCTCTTGGAGAAGAAATTGAAAAATGTTGGAATGTAAGAACAACTGTAATCCCAGTAGTCATTGGGGCACTGGGCGCAATAACACCGGCGCTTAAAATGTGGCTTGCCCAAATGCCAACAACTATCAACTCAGGTGAGTTGCAGAAAAGTGCACTATTGGGAACAGCTAAGATCTTGAGGCGAGTGCTCAAACTCCCAGGTCTCTGGTAAGAGACCCGAGTTAGAGCAGAATTTACCACCCATACGGGGTATCCGGGGTGAGGAAACAAATTTTTTTTTAATATATATATATATATAGCAGTACCCAATAACTACAATATAGCCAGCAAAGAGAAAGAAAAGGTAGAAAAATATCTCCCTCTTTGAGAAGAAATTGAAAAATGCTGGAATGTAAGAACAACTGTAATCCCAGTAGTCATTGGGGCACTGGGTGCAATAACACCGGCGCATAAAATGTGGCTTACCCAAATACCAACAGCAATCAACTCAGGTGAGTTGCAGAAAAGTGCACTATTGGGAACAGCTAAGATCTTGAGGCGAGTGCTCAAACTCCCAGGTCTCTGGTAGGAGACCCGAGTTAGAGCAGAATTTACCACCCATACGGGTATCCGGGGTGAGGAAATAATTTTATATATATATATATATATATATATATATATATACAAGTATGTATATATAAAATATGTGAAAGTACAGGTAATTTTATAGTTCATAAATATTATAGCTCTTTATAGCTACAATATACATGTATATAAAAGTATTTATATCTAATAAATCTAAAAGATTATGCTGAAATTAAAAATCTAAACAGATGTTAGCTGGTTGTCATAGAAATAGATGTATATCTAGAAGAAAATGTAGGCCTATTACTTAATTTTGCAGATATTTTAAAAACGGCTTGGCAGTACCTCAATATTGAGCATAGCCGTAGTACCATCAACAAAATCTTTAGAAAATAATAACAGCAACATATTGCACATCATCAGTCACTATATACTTCAATCTTGTAGATTTTAATGATTCTTCTTATAACTAAATCTTATAAAATCAAATTATTATTCTTACAATTAAATACTTTAAAAATCTTAAAAGAATTTCTTTTTAAATATCATCTTCATTTCCTTTACTTTCACTGCTTTGGACATCATTTGGACTACTAAAGTACACATTATAAGTGTCCAAAATTTCAGAGTCTGGTAGAATTGGCAAAAAAGAAACGATTACTTTTCAGCACTTTTACGCTTATTACAGAAACCTTTGGTAATTGGAGGATTTTATAGACTGGTGAAATGTGCACGTTTCTCTCGTGAAAGGCGCCCGACTTAATGGTTTTACTCTTTGTCACACGGCATTATTGACATTTCCTTTGCCAGTCTTATTTTGATTAGAAAAAGTTTGCCAAGTTTTTATCGCAGTTTTAAGCCAAATTAATCTGTCTATTTATGTATAATCCGATCAGATGGGTTAGTTTTATGGTATTACCAAAAGTTTTCAAAGACTTGGTAACACATTGTTGTGGAATGTGATCCACCGAGAGCTGAGGGCGGAGCTAAGCCGAGCTCGGCTGTGCTCAATTCGGTAGAATGACGAGGTCGGAGTTTAGCCAAGCCAGAGCCATGGCAAGTCAAGACCGAGCTGAGCCGAGCCATGCCGGGTCCGGCCAAGTAGAACGGAGGCAGAGCTTACTAGCTATATAAGCTCAAACATTTGTGTAGAAGATCAGAGCTGTTTTGGGCCTGTTCAATGCCTGTTACTTAATCACTTTTGTACAACTTATAAACTAAGCAGAAATATATGTATAAACTCATGCACCGAGTCTTGTCCTAGTGGAGGAAAAGTGAAGGTCGCACAAAACCTTTACAATAAAAAATATTTTTATATGTGTTTTGTATCATTATTATACTTAACGACTCTACACAAAAATGATTAATTTTGTTGATGAGGTTTCGTTACAAGGGTTTGGTCACGGCCGTTAACAGATAACCTTTTGAGTGTTGTGTGCACAAATGCATTTATCCTAAATCTCCCAAACAATTGCTCCGCTCATGTTTGGTCGAGGAATCATGTATTATTAAACTATATAGTTTTTGCCCAAAAGGCAAATAATTATTTCCTACTACTCATATTGTAGTATTAGCTATTATCACACCACGAGTGGTGCTAATTAATATCACTTCATGAGTGGTTTTAAACTGACCACTCTCATACCACTAGACAAGCCATATTATTCATACCGCTTTATATGTGGTATGAATCTGGGGATACAAATGTATCCAATTTACAAATGTGGGGATACAGGAATGTAAACAACTTCACTCAGTTTTCTTGTCAGATATGCATAAAATCATTTTTAAAGGCTGGCTAAAAATAAGAATGTATAAGCAAGGCAAAAGGTGCTGAGCCAAAAAAAATAATTTAAAAATGAAATCGAAGAAAAAAATTGAGTTAACTTTAGCGTAAGATAAGAACTTTTCTTTAAGCAATTCTTTGGCTAAACTCATTTAAATTAAATTTAAATTAAATTTAAAATTAATGTTCTGTTATGCGAAGTCACAAAAATATAGCTTACCAAGCATGTTGCATCAAATCTCTCCCACCGCTATTAGATGCTATGTCTGTCTCAAAGGAAAAAACCCCATACCGTATGCTCCTGTATGGACTGATATGTACTTGTACTGCCCAAAATTATGCAATACATAATTCCGCTATATTCTGTTGCACACCAAGACCCTTACCTAGATATTTGTTACTTTGGAAGCATAAGTAGGAAATTTGAATAGATAAAACCATGTTCTTTCATTGTAATGTTTTATTTTGGTAGGCTTTTAGAGGATGACAACGCATTAATGTATATTTAGCCTATCTATGTGTATATAGGAAAAATTTTTTTGAGATCGGACTACATAAGAGATGACTTGCAAGCTCTGTTCCAGAATGCATATAGCTTACATGTCAGGCATGACTGTACAGTAGGCGCTCCCATATTGTGAATAATCGATTCCAAGAATGTTTATGTTATAGAGATTTTTCGTTATAAAGCCGTTGAAATACATTTAAATTGTCTAAACTATTCCAGGATCTTTTTAAACTCATCTATCTGAAAACTGACTTGACCCTTTTTTAATTTGTTAGCTGTAATGTTTTATTGGCTTGTGTTGAAAACTTTATATAACCATGATTGTAGTAATTTGATAATAATTTGATGAAGAGCCCACATTTTCGACATTCATTTACAAGGACAACTACTTATTCTCTGTTCTGTTGTCACTTCTGACGAACTATCACAATTAATTAAAATTTCTTAGAAGTTGTATATATAATAGGAATAACTTTATAGATATCTCACTTTTTTTTCTCGCAGGTGTGGCGAACTAGACTAATATTTAAATCAAACTTGAGAACTCTCCGATTTTACACCTAAGTTGATATAGATATGGTTTCGATGCAGTTCGAAGCAAAACTTTACATAAACTGTTTACTTTATCTGAAATTTATGTTATAGAAAATATATGCTATATGAGCATCTATTGGCTGTACTTTAAAAGAACATGTAAGCTTATTGGGTACAAACACCAAGTTGAAAGTGTGCAATAACCCCCATGTAGTGTACTAAGTCCCTCTCATCAATAATTGAACTTAGTTCTGATGTTCGGTCGAGTTACCACATTTTGTCTCAAGGTCTCAGCAACTATGCTATTTGTTTGTTTTAGACCAATATAATTTATTGTGCATTATTTAATTCTCATCACATTTTGGCCTTGCTCGTCATCTAGCTGAAAGCTATTTTTTTAGATGTTACTTTAGCGCCTTTAAGATAAGAGTGCAGACTAAGCGATTGGTATATAATTTGACAACTGCTTACCAAGTGAGTTCGAGGGTGCTTTAGGCCTACTTTTGTTTACTTGTGTCCGATTCTCTTTCCACTTTACTTGTATGTTTGAGTTGTATGATATTTTGAGCAGTTTTTTTGCAGCTTGTTTTTGAGACAATTTTTTTATTATGACAGCTGTTGTGTTGGTGATGAAAACATTTGAAAAGGTTGTAATAGTGTTTTAAAAGACTTGATTATATACAATGTGTGTAGAATATTTTTTTGCCTTTTAGCAGTTCTGGCTCTATATAATCAGTGTTACCGCTGGGACATTCTCTAAAAGTTCCTCACTATATTCTTAGCAAAAGGCGAATATTCCTAAATGCCTTTACATTTTGTGTTGATTTTGACTGTATGAAACTTGTTAGGTCTTATTATACTGAGAATGTTGCAATTGCTATATGTTACTTTGTTTCTTGTTGCCATTTGTATGTTGCTTTAAATTTCTTTGCGCTGGTTAAAGTTTGTTGCAGTGCAATTTTCATTTACTTTGGTCTCAATACCCAAAAGCTTCTTTTCAAGCATGATAAATGCAAGCATAATATTTTATGATGCTCTATTTTTCAACCCTGCCCATATAATAGTAGCGGTCAAGTAGAGGTTACCTTCAAATAGAAGCTGGCGTTGTATTATTCAAATTGCTCATCAAAAATCTGAAGAAAAAAAATTAAAATAAACTATTTCACTAGCGGAGTGATGTTTTTATATTTTCCACTCTCCTTCTGTGAGGCGGAGCGACAAGGAATTTTTTAGCCAAATAAAGAAAACCGCTAACTCACACCCAGTTTTATTATTAACTAGATCAAGTTACAGTCAATAGCTCAAATAGAAGTAGCGTTTAATAAAAGGGTAGAGCTCAATTTTTAAAATAATCACTTAAAGTGGTACTAAATAGTGGTACAGTTTAAATATAGGTGGCATTCAAATATAGGTTTTACGATAGTTCACTTTCAAGATATTTTCAAATCCCAAACAAATGGTGGTCAGAGGTTTTGTGCATAAAGTGGTCATCAATTTATTTCCTTCAGAGTGTGCTACAAAATCTTTACGTTTGTAGAAGTTGGTTAGTCTGGAGAAAAAAAGATGAACTCTCCATACAGAACTATTGGCCTTTAATCGTGTTATCATAGAACTAATGATTTTAGTCTACTAGTGTTTCAAGAAACTAAGGGTAAGTTGATGAGCCCCCTACCTTTTTCAGTGTTGATCTTCTACAAATGATCTAAGTGGGTAGACTGTAGTCATTAAGTTGGGCAGTTGGCTGCACCAAAATACTATAGCGCTGTCAATCCACAAAATTAGTAAAACGATAGTTAAAATGCAAAATACTAATGTATGGAGTTGTCTATGCAATTAGTATTTAACCTATGTACAAATATAATATCGATATTGTTAAAATTTTAATCGCTTTTGTAAAGTTTGACTGAACTTATTAATGTGTTGGGCTTGGCTTCTCAGAATGGAAATATTTTAAAACGCAAGCAGATTTTGTCTTAGACCCTTGACTCAGCGTGTAGAACAGGCTGAGCAGAGCAACACGACACAATTTACACATATCAACAAAAGAAATGTGGTATGGCTCTTACAAAAATATTGGTTCAAAACGCTTCTTATTAGTGAGTATGCAGTTAACCTACATGTAATAAGTGTACCTAATTGAAAGGAAACAATTGTTTGTCGGCATCGAACCAATAGAAAACATCTTAACGGCCCACACTGACCTTACTTTTTTCGCTTTACCGAAGGGTTATTTTTGTTTTCACAATTTTTTTTTGCAGTAACTATAGCCATGTCAGACGCTTACAGCTACAAAGGTTTTTAAAATGGCTATATGACCGAGTTCACACTGTAACACATTTTTAGTTTTTTGTGGCATCATCAGATGTTAATTTTTCTGCCGATTGTTTTGTATATAAAAAACCATCACAGGCGGCGTGGTTAAAAATCAGTACAGTAGTCGCTCCTATAATACATGCATTGCTTTTAGAAGGTATGCTAAACTGTTTATGAATTGCTATTTACATGTATGGCAAACATTTGAAAATAATAATTTTTTCATACTCTGTTATTAAATATAAGTAGGATATTTTATTTGTAGTGTTTGAATTAGCTCTAACTTCGGTCAATAAAATTAAAAATAAATGTTTATAAAATCTGTTAGGCGTCAAAATTAAAGCTTTAAAAGCTAGTTAACAAAAATATAATTTTAGTATTTTAGTATTTAGTATTATAGTGTTGTACACTGCACCCTCACCATATGATTTTAACTTGTTTCAGTGTTGGCATTGTAAGGTGAAAAATTGGTGTAGAGGGGTATAGAAGCACATAATAAAATTACCTAATGCATAACTAATACCTAATCTATAGTTCAATGAAAAAAACAACTATTTGCATTTACTGAGCCAATAAAAATATGCTAACAGTCTAAGCTTAGTTTCGCTTTGCTTTTTCGCTTTTTCGCAAAAAAAATTTTTTTTTTGGCAATTTCATCTTAGCGGTGCCTAGTCGCGTCAAAAGCATTGCAGTCACAAACTTTTACTGATTTTAGATCAATAGACTTTGGGCAATTTTTATTGAACAGCAGTACTAATGAGAGTCAGTATGTTTATCAGTAATAGTAATTTGTAAACTAATAACATTAAAAAATCATCCGACTCGAGCTTGCTGATGTTAATTTCAAAATGAACGAAAAGTTTTCCTTTTCGTTCTGCAACACATTTAGGATATTTGAGTGGCATCAAATAACATAAATATTTATACTGAATAACTTGCTCTAAAACTTTTTGTTAAAAATCATGTGGTTTAAAAGTTAACCATTTATACACACCCGTTTCAAACAAACAGTTTTTTCTGAATACTTATGTTGCGGTAAAGAAGTTTGCTTAGTAGTAAAAGAGTTGAAACTATCAGCAAGTAGATTATGTAGATACCGCACTGTTTAGAACAAATAGAGTTATAAGAAAACTAAAATTAAAAAAGCCATCACTAACATACATTAGCTAGAATTTTTTATTTTATATAGGGTTCTCCATTTTCATTACAGAATCTTAAATGTTTCCAGGAACAAATGAAGCAACTGCAAGAGGCTTTTCATCGGGATGATTATGTTAGGGTGATAGATATTTTTGTAACAAATACTCATTAACTTCAGCTAAATGTGCCAAACCCTTTTATAGGCTTTCGATTAAAATAATTCCAACAAATCTAGTCGGTTTCACTTCTACCACTTGCAACTAAGTCGATGCAAATAGTCATCAGAAATTTGCTTTCTCTGCATCGCTACAAATTGTACATACAATTTTTTTTAACTTGATAGAAACTCAAATATTGCTGAATTATTTGCCTTGCCAAAACACCGTAAAAGACTCATCTGGATTAGGAGTATTGCTTACCTGTCTATGCTATCAATGCATGCTTTCGGGACTTGTTATTTTTTGCTTGTTAGGGATTAGTATTGCTTAAAAAAAGGACCAACTTTTTTTTAAACACACCATTCAATCGGCAAGGATGTATCCGTGCTACTCGACAATAACCTTTCTTAATATTTTCACCTTTAATAATTGTTCGTAGTACTGACTGAGTATTGCTGCTTTTTAGCTTGTCTCTTATTCCTAGTGTAATTATATGTATAGATGTTTAGCTGAAGCTTGCTCAGAGTTGTCATTAACAATAATTTGGATGAACATCATTTGCTAGTTATTCTGATTTACAAATCAGACTACGCTTGGTGAATAACTGCTTGACTTTATTTGTGTATATAGCTTCTATGCACCCTTGCACATTTTTAGTCGTCGTGCTCTTGCATTCCTGTTACCTGTGTTCATCAGCGATAGCACTTGTACAAACTACAGGTCAAGGAAGTGTCTAGGACAGCAACAGAAACTTGTAGGTAACACCCATGGTGGCTAGCTCTAAACTTTAACTTGCAATAATACGTATATAAAAGCCAAGTCCAAATCATAGTCAGACGATTGACAATCAATTTGAAGTATTAGTGATCACTTGTGAAATACCCCTTTAATATTTAAAATTCATTTTTATCTGAATAGAATATGAATATGTTTTACAGATTAACTAACTCTCTGCTTTTGCCTACAGTTTCCACCGTTGACAAATATAAAAGCTTAGGACAATATTTTTGTAATGCAAAATGAAAACTGAATAGCTGTAGTTCATGAATGCTGATACTGCATTTGCTCACTTGGTGGAGAGTCAGGGACTAGAATATTAAATTCACTTCAGCTTGCTCAGTTTTTCATTTTTTCCGCAGCAATCAATGAGCTCGGAAAAGATTAGCAGTAAACGTAGTCTAATGTAAATCGGAAAAGGAACTATTCAAAAATATTTTTAATTTTATTACTCATTGCAGGGTGTTGCCATAAGATGTTTCGCAACCACCTTGGTGCTAACGAAATTATCTAAAAAATTGGAAATTCAAAGTTCCAAGAGCTTACATATAGATTTGGAAGCTTCCATTCCATTGGCATGAACTTGGTGGAGGTAAATCATGGTATTAATACACCAAAATATTGAGTGAAGTAGAATGAGCCTTTGTACAAAACAAATTTTTTTAGAGGTATTTTACAAACATTGAGATAGAAAAATCAGTGCTAGTCCAAAGAATAAACTCATAATATGTGATTTGGCAATTTTATTTAGTAGTCTGCCCAAAGCAATAGGTTTTTTAATTTTGAATGGCAATCACGTTTATAAATAGATTGACTCAGATTTTCTTATTGATTACAATCTATTTGTGATAAAATTACGTTATGGCCAAAATCCAGTTTTGCCTGTCATATCTATTTTCTGCAGTAATTCTTCATTTATTTAATTTGGACCAGGGTCCTTTGCCAACAGTAAAGATCTGCGAAACAAAAAGTAATCTTTCCAATTAATTATATTTAATCTAAAGTTAATGCCAAAACACTTGAATTGTTCTCTTAGCATAATGTAATTGTTTCCTAAATAATAAGTAAATTTAAGTTCTCTTTTTTGACTGTTATGTCGTATTTTAACTTCAACTTCAGTATTTTAATCCAAAAGATGAACTTCTGCAGTGTGAGCATAGTTTGGGCTTTATCTGGCAAAAATATCTGTAGAGTAAATGCTGATACAGTGTACATTCTATAATGCAAATTCCACCTAACATATGGAATTTATGTAAAGATTTTGTTTCATGCAACGTAAGTTCATATCAGGTAGAGTGTCAAGTCAGTGCAAATTCTCAAATTCGAATTCAATAATGGGAATTTCGTAGTTAACCTTACAAAATGTCGCTTACACTTTTGCCGATTTTGAATGGTAATGAGATGTGTAGAATTGCCTATTATAGATACTAACAGACTGTTAAGCTAGATTTAGAGATTGTCAATTGTGTCAAAGAACATGAAAAATAATTAGCCTCACAATGATTCAGAAATATTTGAAGGGGATCTATTGATGCAAGCATTGGAGTGTTGATATACCAAGCTGAAAGTCATTAGTTCTAGTCTCGTCAAAAGCTATACTGCTTCTAACCTGACCACGAATATGGATAGACATAAGGTCAGGCAGACACCATTTATATAATAATTATTATAATGTATACCAATAATGACTTGATAACGTTTACTATACAATGTACATGACTTTTATGGATGCAGTTGGTTTCGCCACATAATTTTTTCAAAGACGCAGCTTGCTTATTTTACTTAGTAACTAGTTTCCAATGTAGTAGTGATGGAACTGTGCCGATACAAAGACCTTTTTTTACTTAGTTTGATTGACATAATTACCGTAGACCCGTAGAATTGGCAGTCAGTACTAAGATGTTTAGACAGCATTTAGAGGAAGCTAATATGACAAGTCTCTAGTTTCCCTTATTTGAGGCGTTTGAGACATTGATAATAATGTATCTGTAGCTGAATTTAAAATTTCATTCTAGCCAACATGAGCAAATACAAAATAAAATATGTGCTAATAGAGCCAAGTAGGACTAGACTTTTATTGCAATAGCCGATGTGAATACGACAGATAGCGGAAGGTTGTATCACGCGTTACATTGTTTTGGGCAAGTTTTTTTGGCCTGAGCGTTTTTACAGCGATCAATATTTCTGATTTTCCTCTTTAAATATCTTGACAATGAGATTGCCTAACACAACAAACAACATATCAACTGAAAGACAAAAACTTCTTTCTCTTAAAATCAACTCAAATTTGACGCAACCACATCTTTAACTAGTAATTTAAAAAGAAATGTCTGGCTTAAAACAAAAGACTGACGGTAATTTTAATTGTAGTTGTTTTCACTTTCATTCAGCCGAGCGACTTTAGCTGATGTTCACATTAAAACAAAAATGTTCAAAGAAAGGCTTACTAGATTCATTTTTTGTTGTTAAGCGGAACATCAACATATTGATACAAATGTAACTGCAATATCTTTAAGAAAAACCTAATTACGCAGAGTTTCAGTTGGAAGGCATCTTCTGTGCAACTTACAGGTAGTAGAGCTACCAAATCTTCCTTGTTAGAATTATGGTGAATTTTCTAAACATCTCGAAAGAACAGGATAGAGCACACTTTTAAGTCAATATTGTTCGAAACCCTCTTTAATATCTTGGGAAATTCTTTAAACTGGGTAGTTTTCAACATTCTTCAAATTTTTAACGATATAAACAGTTTAAGAATTGTTTTTGCAAGTAGAGCAGCATCTCTACCAGTGAATGTGTAGTGGACTAGAATGTCTCATCTGAAAACAGATGGTTGATGTTCAATTTTCAAAAAGGCCACCGGTGACAGGAATGAGATGCAACCTTGAAGTTCTTTCTGCAACTGGGCGTTTCTGCAATCAGCAAAGTTCTCCTGCCAAAGACCTTAGTGATGTTTAGCTAAAATCATATTACTAAAATGTGCATAGCCATTAGTTACAGTAACCATAACTAATTGCATTATACTCGACCCACGAGGGACTGCTCACATGAATCACAGGTAAATTATGGTAGTAGCTTTGTTTTTAAATTCACCAACTTCATTTGACAAAAATAAATCAGCTGATCCACTTTTTGTGGATAAAAATTTTACGCTATGCTTTGGAATGCTTTGATTTTTAGTGTTTTGGTAATTCAACAACTGTTTGGACTGATTTTGATAGTTCGCTGCATTGGCACCAGAGACCCTTTCATCATGCAGGCAAAAAAGGGTGGCTTACCAATTTTATGCTAGAAGTGATTCACCTAATAATTTTATGATGCTTCAGGTAATTCATAGTACCTACCAAATGTCAAATGCTACAGCTGGTAGAATTGAACGAAAAACTGAAACAGAATATGATTTATTTGGGTTTTCGCTAAGGTTTATAAAAACCCATTGTGTTTGAATAATATTTATTTGTCACGGTTGCGCCTTCCGCTCTTACTCCTTCTCTCTTCCTCCCCCTTCTTCCTCCTCGTCTCTCCCTCTCTTTCTGTTCTCCTTCTCTCCCTCTTCCCCACTCGCCCTTTTCCTCTTCACTCCTTCTACTCTCTCCCCCTTCTCCTCTCCCCCCTCTCCTTTTTCCCCGTTCCCTCCTACATGGGCAAATACAATTTGTTTCTGCCTTCATACAAGCTTACAATCATGTTCAATTTTATTGCACAGTTTGAACTCTCTCAGTCTTTCTCTCTCTCTCTCTCTCTCTCGCCCTCTTTGTCTCTTTCTCTCTTTTTGGACGCATTACAGCTTACATATGAAAGAGCAAAAAGCAACTGTAAAAAGTTTTCTATTAAAGTAAAAGAAATATAGTATGCAAGATGCACATATGCAATCATGTGTAAGCACTAGTAAAGTATTAGATATTCAAAAAGAGTCTGAAAAACAATTTTGTAAGATGACTAATTATATTTGTGTATATCTTGTTCTCCTGATTTTTTGCTTTTCTTACTAAAGGTATACAGTTTGGCTTTTCTTATTTATGATTAAATAATCGTCTCTGCTCCGCTCATAACCTCTGTTGTAGAGAAGCTTATGCCGGGTTGGATGTGGTGAAGTGTTAGAGGTGTCTAACAACAAAGTATAGTTATAAATTATTGTGGCATATAAAAGAGCTTGGCTAGCGCTATTGGTAGTATGGCAAATTATCGAACATAATTGCAAAGTAAATAGATGAACCCACATCTGCAAATATACCGCAATTGATTAGAAATTTATACTTTGTTGACAAATTTGAACAAATAGATGATTTAAATTTAATTTTACTACTTATTGTAAATGGGCTAGCATTTGTGGCATACAAACCATTTTTGGCAGGAAATAGAAACCATTATATCAAATTAAAAGCTTCTTTGTTCAAAGCTTCAAGTACTTACAGTTATTTGTCATTTAATCAGCTTTAATAGAGAATGTTATAAAAAGGAGAACCTGTAGATGTGTATTTGTCTGACTTAGAAAGGTTAGTAACAATGATGGGTAAAAATCACCTGAGCAATTAATTAAGCATTCTTTCACGGCTAAATTACCATCAACAGTCTCACTGCATGTGAAGTAGATAAACTCAGGAGGATTGCCAAATCTGAGCTCTTCAGTAGGTAAAGCTAAGAGTATAAGTTTTTTTCAATAACAGATTTTGTGTGTGACGGGATGGAAATGTAAGAACATTGGTTATTTCTGTTGAGGTCATAGACATTTTGCTAATGTCTGGGAATCTCAGAAGCATGCGTGCATTGATTATCCCAAAAAATGCTGAATGTGTTATTCTTGCGTTGATGAAAGCCATCTAGCTTGGTGGTGTCAGAACAATCCCGGAACCGAACAGAGAAGACATTTAGCACAGGGAGTTGCCTCTGTACATTAATAGGTTTGGTGCTTCCAACTGTAACGGTAAAGACAACTAACAATAGTTTTAAAGTGTTTATGGATACTGGATATGAGCAGACAGGGGCTAAAAGGAATTTATGGAAAAATGACTTTTTGTCTGCTGCCATAAATGCTACAAAAAATTGAAATGTTGAATGGAAAACACAAACTGTTATGTATTATTTTTACAATGATTGAGATTAATGACAAAACTCATGTATAGACGTGTTTTAGTGGTCTAACAAATTTAGAGCTTTTTAAAATTAACTTAATAAGATGTTTGAGTAAAGTTTGTGTGAGCCCAGTCCTAAAAGTTAAATTTAGGGCAACCATAAAAATTCGGTGTGACAGAGGTTGTCAAAAATGCAAAATAATGGAAAAAGGGAATGAGTATATCAAAGCTCATTTTCATGGTAGAAAGAAAATAGGTTGTGAAACAGGATGGAAAAGTATTGATACAGAGTTAGGCAACAAGTATGTGGAATACACTGTACTTGCAGCTTGCTAAAAAGACTTGAAAACAAACTTAAGCAGTACATTAATAGTGCCTAAAAAGTGAATTATAATCATAAGGAATTATTTATTATTGGGATTATTTGGGTTTACTATACTTGGCGTTGAGCATGGTTATCCACATTTATTACAATATTCATGCTAGGCTTAAGTAAAGTGTATTTACAATTACACGTCAGTGAAGGTTTGTGAAGATTTCAAGCAGTAAAGTGTAATGGGAGATTACATATTGGTGTCATAATAGGTATGGGACTTGGGTTAAATGTTGCACTTTAGACAATGACCAAAATTTTAGCTAAAGTTTGGTTTCTGGCATATAATTATCCACTGGTGCAGATAATTATTATAATGATATCCCAGTACATGAACCAATAGAGAATACAGAAATAGCGTTTGACCTTTTGAAGTATGGCTTAGCTACCAAACGTTGAACAATAGATGTTTTGGCATTTAGTCTAGTAGACAGTGATAAAAGTGAGCACATACTTAACACTGCGATTCAATATTGCCGTTGGTATTTGAAAAAAAGTGACAGAAAGAGTGTTGAATTTGTTGTGTGGTAAGCTGGTAGGCATTATATGGTGAGAGATAAGCTATGCATTGCTTACAATTATATGAAATGAAGTGCTAGCGGCTCTGGAATGGGATGATGTGTCAATTAATTATGAGCTTGAATTGTTTGTCAAAGCAATGCAAGTGCATGAGAATCGTGATCTCATCACCAAAGAGTGGGTAGTCAATTATTAACGCAAATTTTAAGTATAGTGCGACGAGAGTAGTATCGCGATAGAATACAACCTGAAATAGATATAAATACTGTGGAGGATACTGCATAAATGAAAAAATTTAAAAGATCGAACATATAAATGTATCAGAATTAGGCTTCACTCTGTAAAGGAACCTCCAAAATTCTCTTTATTGCTCCACAAGGAAACAAACCATTGAGTGAGAGGAAATATATATATATATTTGATAACTTATACGACACTACAAACAATGCAAATTTTGTGCCTACAATTAATCACATAAAAGAGACTGTTAGAATCTCTGCTCACCACTGCTTCAATTTCTCATTCTATATAAAGTTGCTTATTAATTGACTCAGCTCTTGGTAGCTTGTTTGACTTGGCAGCCAACCTTTTGCCAACTGGAAATCTTACCAACGATTGCATCTCTTGCTGCGCAAAAGCTTGGCCAGGATCGGCAAGAGCTCAGCTCGTCTCTTGGGGTAGGCAGGTGGGTTGCTGGTCAGCTTTTTGGTCTGTCTGTTTGTTTTTGGTAGGCATGTGGTCGGCTCGTAGCTCAGTCAATCTAGGTTGACTCAGATGTGAAGAGGCAACCTGTGATTGCCGAGTAAGATTCAGTTCAAGCTACTTGACATATCATTTGAGTTGGTTTCTCTTAGTCATGTGCCTCTCTAGACATACTGACTTCACCCCGTCTTCTTAAGTGGTTGATGAGCTATGGTCAGTGTATGAGTACACAGCTTCATGAGGTGGTCAGAAGGTCGTCCTCTTTTCTGTAAAAAAGTAGGCGACCCGACTACGTCAACCGAGTAGGCAGCATTGTGTCACTCGTCACCCGCATGTTCCTTCCGGTGTAACTTTGACCGGCCATGGGAGATGTGTTGCCAGAGGCAGAGACACGTGTATATGGTAAAGTGCTACTATTTGTGCTGCTCATTTTTCTAAACGGTAATGGTGGCGCCACACAATTTGCAACTACCAGAGTTGAGCATCGCCTCAGTCACGTTCATCCAAGTAATGTCACTAACAACCCACTTCATCTGGATTATGCTTTTCTTGACCAGCTCAGCGAACAAATTTTTCAGTTACTTTCTTAGCCTTCAGGGTCAAGTCGGTTTTTGTGTCAGAGTTGGTCTTTCATAATGAAGTAAAATATTGTTTAGTGTGTAAAAATTAGTATGTCTACTTAAAAGTAGTCGCCCTCTGTGTGTGAAAGCAAATAGTCCTGGCTCATTAAGCTCTTGAGATCGCCATTCTTCTTTGGCCTCTATATTCCTCTGTATCCCTAAAGTTGCTTAAGATTGGCTGCTGCTGCTAATAACCACACTCACTGTTATGTCAGTCAAGTTGTTGAGTGGTACAAGCTGGCCAAGGATTGTGCAAAATGGCACCATATATTTGTGGGTCTTGGCTCTGGGAACCAGCTGGTTACTTCAGAGTATTGAATACCTGCTTCTTTAATTGTTTCCAAAAGTCCTTCAGCCAAGCTTTGAGTTATTTTTCTGAACACAAATTTCTTGGGAGCCTTGGCTTTCAATTTTGCTAATCCCACCTTTGCTGTCAGCTCAGCCCAGACTTTTTGCTTCATGGCCCTGGACTCTTTTATACCAGTGTCTCTGCAAGGTTTTGTCATAGCTGGTGTTAAATCGAGTTTTCCCAAGCAAGTGTGGAATGGTTTAAGTTGGCTCTTGTTATGTTTCTGCACAGAAGCAATTAAATAGAGTATTAAATTAGAGAAATGGTTTATTGCACACTCCAGAGACAACTGATTTGATAACAGAAAACCCAAGTATTTATATGTTTGGTCATAGAAAAGCTTTGTAAAAAGCTACAAGCATTATTAATAGCTATAATGAGACAGTACTATATAATATTAGCTTGTATAAAGCTTTAGCTAAAAAGCATAATGTTTGTTGGCAAAGTACCAGTAATACTTGGCACTTGCATGACACCTCCTCACTAAGCTAAAGGTTCTTTCTGGTTCTCTTAGACCTTCGGGGTTTGTCTCTGCTATACTCATCTCCATCAGGTAGACGAGGGTTGCGTGGTCTTCTTCTAGACGGAGGTTGCTCTGTTACGGTTGTAGGGGCTGGTAGTTGCAGTTTTGTCTCCTCTGTTATATCAGGTTTATCTCCAGGGTCTTGATCTTCTTCTGTTGAGTATCTTGGTCTGAGTTGTTCAAAATGTCTTCTCCAAGTAGGTCCCTTTGGTACCACTTTGACATTGAGACTACGAGTTCCATATATCTTAGTAACAATGGCTGGAACCCATCTAGGTTGTCTGTTGCGTCTAGGTCCATGATACAAGGCATAGCATGGTGCTCCAAGATTGTAGCTGTGTATCTTGCTAACTGTCTTTTCTGCCGATCGGTTGACTTCTCTGGATTGATGAAACTGTGCTATGTGTGCGGGTGATGGCAATAGGGTGTCAATCTTGCATCTCATCTGTCTTCCATTCAGCAGCTGTTGTCTCTGGAGTGTGCAATAAACCATTTCTCTAATTTAATACTCTATTTAATTGCTTCTGTGCAGAAACATAACAGAAGCTAATGTCAACATGTCTTCTCCAAGTAGGTCCCTTTGGTACCACTTTGACATTGAGACTACGAGTTCCATATATCTTAGTAACAATGGCTGGAACCCATCTAGGTTGTCTGTTGCGTCTAGGTCCATGATACAAGGCCTAGCATGGTGCTCCAAGATTGTAGCTGTGTATCTTGCTAACTGTCTTTTCTGCCGATCGGTTGACTTCTCTGGATTGATGAAACTGTGCTATGTGTGCGGGTGATGGCAATAGGGTGTCAATCTTGCATCTCATCTGTCTTCCATTCAGCAGCTGTTGTCTCTGGAGTGTGCAATAAACCATTTCTCTAATTTAATACTCTATTTAATTGCTTCTGTGCAGAAACATAACAGAAGCTAATGTCAACATGTCTTCTCCAAGTAGGTCCCTTTGGTACCACTTTGACATTGAGACTACGAGTTCCATATATCTTAGTAACAATGGCTGGAACCCATCTAGGTTGTCTGTTGCGTCTAGGTCCATAATACAAGGCATAGCATGGTGCTCCAAGATTGTAGCTGTGTATCTTGCTAACTGTCTTTTCTGCCGATCGGTTGACTTCTCTGGATTGATGAAACTGTGCTATGTGTGCGGGTGATGGCAATAGGGTGTCAATCTTGCATCTCATCTGTCTTCCATTCAGCAGCTGTTGTCCAATAGTGTGAATAGTGCATACTGTATCAACATCATCCTCATCTTCTCTTGCATCAAACTCTTTATCAGGTCCAACTGGCAGTCTTGAGAGGACATCTGCATTTTGATGATGCTGGGTAGATCTGTATTCTATGGTGTAGTCATACTGATTTAGTACCAGTGCCCATCTTGCTAGTCTGTTGGCTGCTAAAGCTGGAACTCCTTTGGTAGGTCCTAGAAGTGTGAGAAGAGGTCTGTGGTCAGTTACCAAGATAAACCGTCGACCATACATGTACTGGTGATACTTCTTTAGAGCAAATATGATTGAGAGAGCTTCTTTTTGTATTTGTCCATATTTCCTCTGTGTGCTGGTCAGTGTTTTTGAAACATTGGCTATTGGTCTCTCACTTCCATCAGGATAACGATGAAATAGTACAGCTCCCAGTCCAGTTTCTGAAGCATCACATGAGATTCCAATGTCAAGATCTGGGTTGAAGTGTGCTAAAACACTATCAGTTGATAGCATATCTTTCAGTTTGTTGAAGCTCTTTTCTTGTTCAGTGCCCCACTTCCAGGTCTCTCCTTTGCGTGTCAGTTTGTGCAATGGTCCTGTGAGTTGTGACAGATTGGGTATGAACTTGCTGTAGAATTGTGTAGCTCCTAAGAAAGATCTTAGCTGAGTTAAGTCTGTTGGGACTGGCATCTGTTGTACTGCATCTGCCTTCTTTCCTTTAGTGATTCCCTTTGAAGTGAGTTTGTGTCCCAGATACTCTACTGTAGGTTGAGCAAAACAGCACTTGTCTTTTCTACATCTGAGCCCTCTTTCTTCTAATCTTTGAAGAAGTTGACGTAAGTTTTGTAGATGGCTCTCTGCATTGGCTCCACTCACTAGTATATCATCTAGGTATACTGCTACTCCTGGGAGGTCTTGTGTCAGTTGCTCCATGATTTCTTGAAAATACCCTGGTGCTGAGCTTATGCCAAAGGGCAACCTCTTCTGTAGTAGTATTCCTCGGTGTGTTGATAGTGCTGGTCGTCGTTGACTTTCTGGTGCCAACAATATTTGATTGTAGGCATCTGCTAAATCAATCTTTGTGTAGCAATAGCCTCCACCTAGTTTTCTGATTAGATCTTCTGGTAGTGGGATAGGTTTCCTATGTGTTTCTAGCTGATTATTGATAGTCTTGGAGTAGTCTCCACATACTCTGATCTTCCCTGCAGCTTGACCTGTTGTAGATTTGCGTACAGGTACAACTGGTGTTCCATACTGGTTGAATTGAGTTGGTTCCCATATGCCTTTAGCTACACCTGCTTCGTATGCTTGGTTGAGCTCTTCTGTCAAGGCAATAGGAACTGGTCTGGGTCGGCAGAAGACTGGCTTTGTTGAAGGTTTGAAGTTTATCTCTAGTTCAAAGTTCTTGAGACATCCTAGCTCGTCTTTGAATATTTCTGGAAATTCTTTGCACATCTCCTTACACTTGATTTGTAACCTCCTTTCTGGCTGGTTCTCTGTGATTGTTGATACAAGGTTCTGTTGTAGCTTGTCATCAATAGAGATGCCTAGTTGCTGTATAGCAGTTCTTCCTAGTAGGTTGAGATCTTGTACAGCACTAATCACAAATGGTAGTCTGACTTCTTTCTGTGCATCCAATTGGGCAGTTAGCTCACATCTGCCAAGCGTCTCCATGAGATGTCCTGAGGCTGATTTGTAGTTAACTGTAGTAGGTTTTAGGTTTGGCTTTCCTAGCTTCTCCCATATTGATTTACAGATGAAGTTGTCACATGCTCCAGTGTCCAGTTCAAGTGTGAAGTTGTCTCCCTCCAGTTTGATGTTTTCAGCAAGTTTCACCATCTTGGTTGATGTGCATTCTATCATCTTTACTGGTTTTTCTGCTGCAGATGATTTCTTTTTCTTGCATGCTCTTTCTATGTGACCTTGTTTAGAACAAAAGTTGCAGGTGGCTGCTTTGAATCTGCAGTCATCCGCTGTATGGTTAGTTCGGTCACATCTGTAGCATAGCTTTCCTTCCTTCTGCTTGTCAGGTGTAGAGTTGTTTTTCTGGATTGGTTTGTATCTTGATTTCTGTTGAGCAACCTTGTTGACTTTAGACGAGTTTCCATAAACTGTCTCTTTGGCAACTTTAGCTGCTTCTTCTGTTTCCTGTGCTACCTGTATAGCTTTGTTGAAGTTGAGTTCATTGTCCTTGACCTTGAAGAGAGATTTGAGAACTGCTTCATTGTTTACAGAGCAGATAAATCTTGTTCTGAGAGCCTCATCTAATGGATCTGTAATGTCTATGAAGGCACATGTAGTTGCATCTTGACGAATTCTGGCAGCTAACTCTTGAATAGTTTCTCCAGGTTTCCTCTGCATGTCACTCCAATACTTGTAACGCTCTCTAACAATGAAGCGCTTAGGGTCATACTGGTCTTTGAGAAATTCCAGTATTTCATCCATGTTGAGGTCGTTGATCTGCTTGGGTGTTGAAAGCTGAGCTGCCATATTACTAAGCTGCTTGTAGAGTGTAGGCTGTTGGTTGGTGAGAAAAGTGCCAGCAATCTTGTCTTGATGAATAGAATTTGCTGCAATGAATGTGTTGAATCTGTCTATGTAATCTGTTAGTAGCTCTGCTGTTGGGTCAAAACCTGGGAAGGCTGGAACAGCGGTTGCAGCTGTTTCTTGTTTCCGTTGTAGGTTTTGTAGTAGTAGCTCCATCAGTTTCTTATTCTCCTCCATTCTTTCATCTTGCTGACGTCTGTATTCCTCTTGTTGCTGCTTGAACTCCTCATGCTGCTGTTGTCTATGCTCTTCTTGCTGCTTTCTCTGCTCCTCTTGCTGCTGTCTCTGGTCCTCCTGCTGCTTCTGCATTAGCTTGATCAGGTCTGCTACTTCTGCCATTGTAGTGGTGCAATTTTGAACCGTTACTCTTGTAATAAACTAGAACTCTTTGTATCGATTTTATCAATGATAAAATCTGAACATAACTCTTTGTAACTGTTCAAATGAGAAATCCTTGTTGCCAATTAGCTTCTGTTATGTTTCTGCACAGAAGCAATTAAATAGAGTATTAAATTAGAGAAATGGTTTATTGCACACTCCAGAGACAACTGATTTGATAACAGAAAACCCAAGTATTTATATGTTTGGTCATAGAAAAGCTTTGTAAAAAGCTACAAGCATTATTAATAGCTATAATGAGACAGTACTATATAATATTAGCTTGTATAAAGCTTTAGCTAAAAAGCATAATGTTTGTTGGCAAAGTACCAGTAATACTTGGCACTTGCTTGACAGCTCTCACTTTTTACTAAAAATTATCCTCAATATTCAGTCTCTCAAATATGGTTTGGCCAAGTTTTAATGGGCAAGTAAGGCCCTACAAACTTTGCCTAAAACTTTGGGTTGTGCTTGTTTTGTACATTTTGTTCAGCAGCCAAAACCATTTTCCCAAAGTGTAGAGTGGTGGTTTCTCTCTGTCCTTCCCTTAAAGTTGTGTGTACCTCTTCTAGCGTCTTGACTAACTCTACCTAAACTTGTGCATTGGGTAAGGTTTTTGTAGATGGTAGATAAAATTCAAGCTGATCTTCTTGACGCAACTATTCGTCAAAAATCAGTAGATTGGCGCTATCTTTTGTTGTCAAGTAGGGTGTACATTGGTATGTTCTCATCAGCTAAAGGAGCAGCGTGTTTTGCTGTTTCTGGTTTTGATTCAGCTGCATTGCTCAAAGGAAGCCATTTAGCTGTCAGTTGTTGTGTTCTACTATGTTGTTGGATTGCGGGTGGTAGAGAGTGGTATGTGTCCTCCTGACCTGCCAGTGCCAACACAGCTCGGTCATTAGCTGTCTCTCAAGCTGTGTTCATTGGTCACTAATGATTTGGCTTAGCAGGCCCATGTAACAAAAATCTATTCGTTTAGCGCATTGACTACTATTAGAGCCATGGCTTCCATGAAGGCTAAATCATCCTGTCTTCTGAAACACATACTTGTCAATATCGAAATTTTTTGCTTCCTTAAAGTGTTTTTCTAAAATCAGCCTTATCAGGTCTATGACCGCTTTTTGCTAAAGCCATGCTGAACATTGATTTTTTTTGCAGCCAGCCTTGTTTGTGTGTGGGTGTTTTTTTGCCTGCCAAACCTCACAACACTTACCAGTCTTATTACCATAACTGTCAACCTTGGCAGTGACCAGGTTAATCAGAGTCAGATGATTGTTTTACCCACCCCAAAGTAGACAAAGGTCTAGATTTGCCAAACAGTTGTTTCTCTGATGGCTGGCTGGCAGACTGCATACCAATGAGGTTGGCCATTAAGGATGCCCAAGCATCTAAGACTTCATTTGGTGAAAGCTAAAGAAATGGCCAGATCTTCGGTTGCGGTTTGAAGTTCTTGATCTTCTAGCTTTAGATAATCATTGCTCCGTTCCTTTGCGCAAGTGAGAGTGCAGTACAGGGTGGCCACTAATCCGCGGTCAGTTTCCTGCTATGGGGCCAACTTTTGGTCAACATCACATGGAGTCATTGATCGAGACGTGTTACAAAGTTCCAGAGTGGCCTCGTTAACCTTGTACCTTGACTGTCATGATGGCAACGAGCTTGCTGATGTGACTATCCGCCTTGTGCTCAGTCTTGGCCATCCTTGAAAATGCTGATTCGCTTCTCCCGAGTCCACCCAATAAGGCATGGCCTTGTTGGATGAACTCGAGAGACTTAAGTTGGGATACCTTTTTTCAGTTTTATAAGCTCGCTTGAGCTGATCTGTCTACTGAGCCAATTGGCATGCTTGTGAAATAGTCTAGCTTGGTGCTCCATAGTTTTCTGGAACTCAGCTCAAATCTTTAGCCAATTTGCTACCTAATTTGAGAACTTTTGCCTCTAGGACAGCTATTAGAGAGAGGCAAAGTCGGTGCGGAGAAGTAACTGTCGTCTGTAAAAGTAGGGATATAAGTGCTTTACTGCCTTGAACATGGCCAGCAGCTCTCTCCAAGTGACATAGTAATTTTTCTCTGCCCATGTCAGAGTCTTGCTGAAGAAAGCAATGACCCTTTCATTCCCATCCTTTACTTGTAACAGCATGGCACCAATTCAGCGGTCACTGGCATCTATTTCCAAAATGTATAGCTGGTTCAGGTTGGAGTAGCTCAATACAGGTGCCATGGACAGGTATCAAGGACAGGCGCTCGTTTGGCTCCTTAATGGCTGTTTATTATACAAAACGGCATGTGTAACTATACAGATAATTACAACATTAGTTTTATAAATGAACATACACAAAATCTTATATATTTTATATTTTGATCACAAATAATGGTATTTTTATATTGTTTGTAATTCTTTTGTGTTTGAGGTGAACTGACTGCCAGGATGTTTCAAGAATCGACAAAACTTGAGTATGATTAAAGTGCTCAGAAGAGAAATCCGTGCAAAATGATGTCACTAGTTGTTGCTGTTGTGATAGCTGATAGCGGCTAATGCATTCAAGTTGAAGCGTTACGCGCCTTTATTCTTTCAGTTTTCTTGTTATTATAGACGTCATAATCACACTTTCAATTGAACTAAGCGTTTTAGTAATAATCAAATTCATTGATTTTTATCTTAAAACATCATGGCGATCAAATCACCTAAAACGCCAAAAACAATGGTAAATGTTAAACTTTACACCAAAAGGTTTCAAAGAAAGTTTTTGTGTATGTTCATATTTGATGGCTATAATGGAACTATTAGGTAGATTATCTTACATTCAGTTGGTACCTTTGCCTTCTTCTAAGTTTTGCTGATGATTTCCAAAGTATCGTTAACAGTCTTTTCAGACAGTTCATCTTTGCTAGTTGTCAACTTTTTTTTATTTTCCTTCATAAAATAGAATTATATTACTATATTAATTTAGTTTTTTTTATTTGATGGCTGTTAATTATAGAAATAGAAATGTAAAAGCCATAAAAATTTGAGGCTTTAAGTTAGCATAGCTTTGCCATTAGTATGATTAAAAAATACTAAAACATGTTGCATCCAAACACTTTCAACATATAAGAAATAAATGAGAAAATTATTCCAACTTGGCTGATGAGTTTGGTCCATAAGGCATAATAACAATAATGCATTAAATTGTTTTAAAAGTAATTTACAAACGTTGTTGCGGAGTCATTACCTTGGTCATTGCATCAATCTCTGCACGAAGTTGTCGGCGTGCACCTAAAATATAAGCAAAGGGTCATTATAGGAATTGGTATATATTAATATATACACACATATATATATATATATATATATTATCAATAATATAACTATTATATTGGTATATTGAATATCATTTATCATTATATAATATTCATTTCAATAAATTAAAAGGTAAATAATCAATTATTAAGAATATTAACATATATTTGAAACAGTTAGTTTACTAACAAGTAATATCATAATTATATCAGCCTGGCTCTCATTAAGCTAAGTTTGTTGTTCTCTTGTCTAAAGTCATGATAATATTTGTGTCTACTTTTTTTTCATTTAGTGTAAATCAATTCAATTTCAACTCAGTCTACAGTAATAATTAATTAATTCAATGCGAATAGATGGCAACTAACAGCCACTCTTTTTTATATGCTACTACAACGCTATTAGATGCTGGCAGATGCTAAAAAACGCTAGGACTTTATGCTAGCAAGTGCTAAACAACAAATCACAAAAACTTGGTCTGAGCAGACACAACTTTAGTCAGGGATGAAGTAAGTACCTGTATATTTTCTATTTTACTTATAGCTAACAGGTACCTTCGGGTGTTTGCCTAGTCATTACACATGAGTCAGTGTCTGATCTTGTTAAACCAAGTCATTGGTACAACTAAGTTTAGTTTGTACTTCACTTAATTGATGAGATATCATGATCCCATTAAAGATTATCATCCACTTTATTAGAAAAAGTGATTAGGTGAATTATTGAATATTTACAATTTATGTAGTGAGTATTTTTGCGCTATATCTTGTACATGACAGTAATTGCTGTGAAAGCTACTAATCAGAGTTTTTAGTTGTGCTACTTGAGTTCATACAACAATAAAGTTTAACCAAACCAACATGATAACAATTTTATTGGATGATTTGCTAAAGACAGGCGGCTCAGATTGCTTTTGTGAATAATTTGGTTGATTGAAAAAGTACATTTACCGTTAATCCTCTAATTGAACGACATGGCGCTCTTTTATTCAATGCTTCTATTGTAGTAGCGGTCAACTGGAGGAGCGTCTAAATAGAGGCTGGCAAAGTATTTTTTAAATGGTTCGTCAGAATTATTGAAAGAAAACTTTGCCCGAGCACTCTCGAGCTTTAGTTGATCCGCAGATTAGAGATCTGCCATGCATAAACATAGAGCCCCACGTAGAGATATGGCTGCTAAAATTATCCGCAACAACATGTTAGAGAACACCTTGTAGTTTTCCATCAGGGTTGATTCATCCAATTCCCCTACCAGAGCTAAACTTTTTATATTTCTAGACATAATTGGCTCTGTTTTTTTGTATCTTGGTAGGTGGAAATTGAAGCAAGAAAAAGTTCCACATAATCACAGTTATCATCCTGATCTACAGAAATCCTCAGGTAGTAAGAGAGAGGTCTGAAATATTTTGTGTTAACTTGGCTCATATAAGATTGCTTGAATCCACACTTTTGTATCTCAGTATCTGTCATAATAATTAGATCAGCGATGTACACAGATTTATGAACATGCAAATGGTGAAGAGACTATCTATACAGCTGTAACCATACCAGGAGTTCCACTTCTGCAGAAGATGTCACTGATGTTGAGTATGAAACCATCTCAATTTGATGTCACATATTCATTACTTAAGGTGGGACTGTCTGTTGAGTTTTCACTTCGCATAACAATCAAAGGCTGCCATAATAGGTGTCTTCATTACTAAACCTCCATGATTCACATGCTGATGCATTCACTGTTAACTGTAGCATGTTTGACTGCGTGTACCTGCTCCTTCCTTTTAGTCTATGGGGCAGACTAATAAACACAGTATAGTGATATTAACATCAAGTAAGGATTGTGTTGGTTTATACTGATTAGCGGATCAGTACAAATACTCAATGTTGGACATAGCTGAAAATGGCCATCAAAGTGCAATCAGCGTTTGAGCTGGACGACTCATAACTTTAGTCTCACTGCTGGCTTGATTTAACTATGTGAAAAACTCATTTGGCTAAATAAAGATTATCCGAAGACCCCCATCAACCTTGTAATCGGATCCTTTCATCATTTAATACAAAAGCAGCATACCAGTTTTGTTGAGCAGATTCTAGTAGTATAGGCACTTTGCCAAAGCACTTTGTGAGGTAAAGCTATAATCAAAAGGTTGCGGAGATTATATGACTGCAAACTATAGTCTGTGATAAAATAACTTCTAGAGGTGGTTCAAGCAGACATTGGGACATGAATATTTTGTCTATACATAAAAAAGTGTGTGTATCGGATGACCTGCTTTTCCCAAAAATATTGCTCTCCACCTGAAATGCACAACTTTCGTTACACTTTTTAGCATTTTATGCTTCTTGATAGATAAAAACGAGTGTAGTTCTGTTAGCACTTGTTTTACACCAGACAGTATCAAGCTCAATGCCTTTTAATAATCAGACATAGTAATACCTGATGCAAAGATGGCATAAAAAATATCTAGTCTGATCAAGTTTAATTGACTGGGTTACCATTTAAGTGGTGCTGAACTTCCTGTTTAGTTTGTGTTTGTTAGGTTACGTATTGAAAACAATATATAAATGTTACAATGATTAAAAAAGACCCCAGTTTAGATGCTGTCTTTTTTACATCTAATAAACCTTTCAAAAATTATGTTCAAGACAAATTAGCTAGCTAAATAAAATCGCTGACTGTCTTTGGAGTTTCCTACTCATAGAACCATATAGGCGGCATTCACCAGTTCAGATGTAAGAAAAGATTTCGATACAACATTAGTTCTGGCAAAAACCAGATGGTCAATCAGTAATATACTTATGCATGTACATTTAGGTACATGTATAAGAAGGTGTCACTAAAACCGCATGGCTTATCAAGGCTAGAAGTGATTGTCAGAAATACAATTAAGATATGAAGTCTAAATGGTGGGAGAACAAAGCAGGAAGTTTTTCAGTTTGCAGCTGACAAAAATGATATGCAAGGATTCTACACTGACCTGAAAAAGGCAAACGAACCACAGAAAAAGGAACCGCTTCACTTACTTCACAGGATTGGAATACAATATTAAAAATTATGGATGAGATCTTGGAGAGATTTACAGAATATTTCGAACAGCTCCTAAATGTACCTGGAACTATGGATCGAGGGAAACCAGACAACTTGCCAAACATACTGACCGATATAAGCTTACATAACACACCTAATCATGAGGAAGTTTTAGTGGCAATACCCACAGCTAAAGAAAACAAGCCTTCCGGTGGGTGTGGAATCACAACTGAAGTCTGGAAATATGGTGGTTTAAACGTGCAAGAGCGATGGTACAAACTGATTGTTGACATCTGAAAATCATAGCAAATGCATCAAGACTTGAAAAATGCTAACACTGTGCCTATTTTCCAAAAAATGTAGTAGAAAGAATGTGGAAACTGTAAAGGCATCTCTATCTCATCAGTTGCAGAAAAAATAATAACTTGTATAATATATAAAAAACTAATGGCAAAGATCTCATGAAACGTTTAGTTTTGAAAGCAACCCAATTAATGGGTTTAGATCATCATGGGTTTTAGCCACAGACAGACTCAAGAAAAATGTATAGAACAAAACATGGAATTCTATGCTGTATTCATAGGTTTCACTAAGGTTTTCGGTTGTTCAGACAACGAACTTCATCTATCTACACAGCACTGTTTTAAGCTACCCTAGAATTGACCAGTAACTTTGTAACAGAATGGAAAGAGTAAGCGGTGCTTTTGACAAATTCGGGGAAAGGTTTGGAATATCACCAATGTTTCTATAAAATCAAAGTTTAAAATCTATGGAGCGGTGATACTATCAACTTTACTCTATGGATCAGAAAGCAGGATAGTATACAGAACTCAGATAAAGAAACTACATGCGTACACGATTAGACAACTGAGAGAAATTATGAGGATAAAGTGATCCTCCAAGGATACAAACAAAGAAGTTCTTAAATGTGGAAGTCTATCTTCAATGGCCAACATCCTTGTCAAGAGGAACTGTCATTGGCTTAGCCATGTAAACAACATAAAGAAAGCCATACTCACTAAACAGCTGCCATACTCACAGCTCTGTGAGGGGAGAAAAAATCAGGAAAAGCCTACACTCAAGTACATAGCAAAATGGAGTATGTCACGGAGAAACATTCAGATAACATGTTGGCAAACAACGGCAGACAACGGACTGTCCCGGAGAGCCGCAATCAACACAAAGCCTAAACCATAATACGGTCTTACCTGCTTTGACTGTCTAGGAGAAAGAGAGAGAAATTAGAAAGTATACGAAATACACTAAAATGAGAACATGTTTTATAGGAGAAATATAAAAACATGATAAAACATTGAAAACATGAGAATATATCATGTTTTCAATAATGGGAGTGCTTGTTTGCTTCTATCTAAAAGAGTTTCATAAATGGTTGCTAAAACCTCGCCTAGACCCTTGTTTAACCGTAACCTATAGCAATAACAACCGAGTGCTACTAACACAGCTGGCCGACAACACACAAACCAGCCAGCAGGATGGCTTGGCCAAACCATGCTGAGAGGAAGTCAACCATGTAAAGTCATACTCGATCTAGCCAAAACAAGACCAAGCCAGCCAAATGTACAACCAGTTGGTTTCTAGATGATGGGGGTATGGCCGGCTGGCTGCCAGCCAAAGAAGGAGCCATTGGCTATGTACCGAGCTGGTGCCCAGGAAAACTGCCTTCTTCAGGGCTAACATTGAAAAGACCAGTTGACCCCTGAAAGAGAATTGGAGAGTCTAGCACATAAAAAGAGGTGCCCAAGCAGAAGATAGATTGGAAGCAAGGAAAAGCCTTACCTGTGCAATTAGATGTATGCGCCAGTTATTAACTGCATTTTGTATGTATGTTCGATACAAATATATACTTTACACCCAAACAAAGTAATTGATTTTAGGTGAAGCAGAAAAGGATTCACGGTAGATATTTTGCAATAAGTTAATTTACACTTAAAAGCCTGCTGAAAAGAATGATTTTTTCTGCTAGCTCTTAAGCTTGCTCATTTAATTACTTGCTTATTCTCTTCTGCTATCACCCTTTCATAAGGTTATTGTAAAATTTCATCTTTCAGGTAATGCTTGGTTGATTATTAATTTTCCCACCAATTGAAAGGTCTTAGTTTAATTCCCAACTGATACACTTCGCAATCTTTTTTCACACTTTGATAAAACTGTATTGAGTAATTGCTTGAACACCAGTTCTTAAAATTGAGAGAAGGCATGGTCAAGTGGTCTAGAGTGTGTGACATGTTGGGGTTCAACTCCATGAACAACTACTTATGTTGACAGAAGGGGCTCCATGCTTAATGAAGGATAGCTTCAGGAGATGCAAGTGAAAAGAGAAAGAGATATATAGCTAAACCATACTCTTTTAAAGCTAGTTATGCACCTTATCAGTTTTATCATAGTTCTATTAAAATCATAGATATAGTAAACCCTAGATTGGCTAATAGCTATCATTACAATGGAGCAAAAGTGAGGCCTATAATTGGCTGTTGTTTTCACGACGTTACGTCGTAGTGATGTGCATCACAGCATCAAAGCCTTCAATTGAGCAATAAGTTTAGGAGTGGAAGCATGCTTGGCATGCTAGTTTTTAAGTCATAAACGTAACAATAAGACCAAATTCTTAGTGAAATGTCATCAGAAGAGACCACAACACCCCCAGGTATTTCCTCAATTGCCCATAACAAGACAGAACTTCAACTCAAAACAAGAAGTTCTCAACAATATCATAAGTTATCTATGCCGATTAAAGAGACCAAGCTGAAAGATGCTAGTGGAAAATAATAGGAAAACCATCATCATTTTGTCATTGGTTTTGAGTCAGCAGCCAAATCTGTATATGGCATAGCTCAATTTATTTTCTGCAACTACCCTTACATCAACTACTTCCTTACCTTTAAGATCAACCAGGATCAGATTGAGAATTTGTTTTCTACAATACGATCTAAGGGTGGCTATAACAACAACCCGGATGTGCAGTACTTTAGATCTGCACTTCAAGCACTGTTCATAAAAGCAGATATCACACCAAGTCTCAATGCTAATTGTATTGATCTGGATGTGAGCAGGGCTGAAAAAACTGGCCAAAAGAAAAAGAAAGAAGAGACAAAAGCTGAGGAAGGTGAAGATGAGGAGTTCGGTGATGAGCATTTTTTTCTAACTCAAATGTGATGAGTGTATCAAGTTCTTGACCGATGTAGAAGTAGTTGGAAGTAGAAACAGTGATGGCATAACCCTAATCTCAGTCAAAAACAGAGGAGGATTGGTGACCGGATTGATAGGCCGAATATGTATTGCTGCAGAAAAGTGCCTACGTTCACACATGGAGAGCTATGGTATCACACATAGAGCTTTTAAACAAGTAACATCACAGACAATAACATATATGTCTTATTACATAACCTCAATCAAGGTTTTACACGTACAGTGCATGCCAACAGTCTACTCAAAGCTATAGTAAATCGCTATACTAAAGTCAGAATACACTATGCCGCTTCAAAGCAGGAATCTAGTTCAACCAACCTTAGACAAAAGCTATCTCGTCAGTTTTTTTCAGTCATGTCTAATGGGTGTTTAATATAGTGGTCTGGCGTAACTGCTTCTAAATCTCAATTGATTCATTAGTTTGTTATTAGTTTAATTTCTATTTAGTCACTCTTTGTATTATCATTGGTATTATTCATTACCATGTGTCTAAGATTCTTGCCTTTCTTATCCAAAATCATTACAGTCATACTTCGACTTACAAGCTTAATGTGTTCAGAGACTAAGCTCATATGTCAATTTACTCGCATGTTGGTGCAATTTATTTATATATAGAACAATTAAATATATATTGATTGGTTTCCACACTCTAAAATGCAAATAAAACACTCAAAACAATATATTGTAACAGAAAGAACATGTTGATTATTGTCCTAACTTACCACATGCTTTCAAAAAGCAACAAATAAAAGATAATGCAAGGAAATGTGATTAATTAAAATGTAAAATTAAATACATACAATAGCAGCTAACGCTAGCATTTGCCAGAGAGGGAGAGATAAGTTATCCTTTATTACAACAGTTGACTTTGATAAATTTGGATTTTACCCAAGTCTTAAAAGACAAACTTAGAAGCAAACGTAAAAGCAAACTTTAATCTTTAACTTAACGTAATTAAAAAAATTTCGGCGTTCATAGTTTTAAGTTTCTCGCTGGCTAGCTAATTTTTTTTTGTTTCGCTCGCACGACCAGCCGGCCATTTTAAGAGAAACCTATCTTAAGGACGTTTGCCTTTGTCGCCCTTTCAACATGTTGCGATCAGGACAAACATGGGTGTCGCCACCAAGGGTTAATGCACCACCACTAGCCAACTTGTCCGAATGTCTATTTTTGTAGTTTTGATAGACAGCACCAACCAATTTGTGTAGCATCATTGTTTCAGTTACGCAGTCACCGGCCGATTTTTTGTCTTTTATCCAAAGCCTGAGCAGTCTCTCCATCAGTGGTCGTGAAGATCTCTGCGTCGTTTGGAAACTATGGTTAGTCCTTTTGCAAACTAAATGTCTTGAATATAATCCTTGTTTTTGATAATTGTGAATGTATTTCTGTCATATTGCCGAGCTAGCTCTATCACGCATACATATTTTTCAATAATTTTCCGTTTAATATCAATTGTTATTATTCGCTTTATCTTTGCATTATCTATCCTTTTACTGGGAAACTTTCGGTCTACGCACGGTACTTTTAATTCACATAATTCTGCAGTGAAAATCGTGCTCACAAAACATGGTACAAAAATATAATCTGAGCAGTTGAAAAATACAGAGTGATGCTGTTCTCATAAAACACCTCCGACATACTGGGCAACTGACTCATGTGTTCGTATCTCAAACATGGCTCGTATGTTAGTGCTAAAACTTGCTTAAAAGCTGGCTCGTACCTCAAGTTTCTCGTATGTTAGGGCACTCGTAAGTTGAAGTATTACTGTATGTAAGTTTTACATATTTTCAATAAAATATGCAGTCTCAGATGCATAAACTATGGAAAAATTGAGCAGTTTTTAGTGCTAAGTCAATAGGAGTTAATAGATCAGCTGATTCGCTTTGCACATCACCATGACGTTGCGTCATGCTAATTATAGGCCTCACTTGCTTTGATTATTCGCATCTCTAGGGTTTACTATATCTATGATTAAAATACAGAATTGTGAATATAAACCAGCCACTGTAGTTGTAGCAGTTATGATGATATTTAATAGTAGCTAATGACATAGGTTTAGTTAGGAGTATTAATACTGTTTGAAGTCATATCAGCCGGGTCTACAAAACTAGTTAGCCATAACTACAAACAAGCAGAAGCATTCATCATTAAGACATTAGGGCCAGTTATACTACTTTATAACTACAAAACAAATGATAAAAGCAAGCTCTGTATCATAAGCTTAGTTAACTCTTTGCTAATTTTAAAGAAGTGTTGACTAGTTGCTTTATCTCCTATATAAACTAGAAATTTCCCTGTCATACAGCCCACGACCTGATAATTGAATAAGTGATAATGGAAAAAAGAAAGGGTAGTGCTGGTTGTTGAAAAAGCAGTTGTCAGCAGGAATTGATAGAGTATAGTGTAAATGAGCGTCGTTCGAGATGATATAAAATAAATTTGTAGGAGCATGACTTCAAAAATGAAATTCTAGTAATCTAGGAATTTGACAGGGGAAATCGTTAGCTCGCATTACATAGTTGAATTTGAGCATTGTATGTAATGAAATGTTTCTCATTACATCCAGTACATGTGAGCTGTGATATGTTGTTGTCAAGTTTGCCTAGAAAGTTGTTACACAGTTCTTGAAAATCAGGACGATCTAAAGATTGAAAATGAGGAATGGGATGAAGGGGGCAGCATTGGGAAAAGCAATATTGTTTTGTGCAATATTTTCATGGTCAATGATGTCCATAAAATCATGATCATCATCAGGAAACAAAGGGGCTGCCAAGTCCATGTCATTTAAATCGCCTACAACATCTACTAAAAAATTCTCTGAATCAGATGAGTTGTTGTTATTAATTTGAGTAGCGTGTTGTTGAACATTAACATTTGATGTTGATGGTTGCTGTGAGGACCTTCCATTTATCCTTCTAATAAGCTGTAATAATTGAGAGACACATGGACGGCCACTGCGTCGACCATGACGTGGTGTTCTGGAAAGTTGTGCGTCCATGGTAGTTGTCAAATTGTTTTGAACTTAAAATCAAGAAGTCAATTATGCAAAACAGAAGGTTGTAAAAAATTTACAGCTAATCTACTACTATCTCAAACCTATGTTTTACAACAATAAAAGCAATATTAATTATAGCTGTAGGACTAACCTACTGTAATGTATGTAATCTAACAACAGCAATAAGGAAATATGTTTATTATATCTTGGAAATGCAATATTCGAGGTAAAATGGGAAGCTGCTGTGTAATACACACAGTTTGAAAGTTGGTTGTGTTGAATGTAGAATGGTTTTGACAGCGATCTAGCAGAAAGCAAGTATGAGCGTTCACATGTCTAGAAGTTTTCTGCAAACTAAAATAAAATAAAATAAAAATTTCGTCATAAAGGGCCTTGTAGTTCGGCCCTAGCTTGTACATAAGATGTAAAGAGTTTTGGCTAAAGTTTTAAATAATTTAATGAAACATTTGGTAATTGAGAAAAAACATAGGCTGATAGACTGCGTACCACAATTTCGTACCTGTAAATCGGTCTACGCCTCAAACGGTCTGCGTTTATTACAGAAACTTTCGGACAAATAAATTCGAATAATTATTCTTATGATAATTTTATAAAATCGAATAATTATTCTTATAGTTAAATATTGTTGCAAGATATTAAAAACGAAGCAATATTAGAAACCTTTGGCAATTCGACAATGCTATAGACTGGTGAAATGCGCACAGATTTTTTCGTGAAATGCACACGACTTAATCGTTCTATTCTCTGTTGCTCGGTGTTTTGTGTGCCTATCGTAATTTTGATAAAAATAAGGCTTGTCAAGTTTTAATAACGACTTTAGGCCGAATTAATCTCTCTATTTGTGTATAATCCAATCAGATGGGTAAGTTTTAGGATAATGTCGACAATTTTCAAAGACTTGGTAACATATTGAAGTAGGTTTATATTTGTTTTGTATCCTTATTATACTTTAACGACTCCACTGAAAAATTGTCAAATTTGTTGATAAGATTTTGGTACAAGGGTTTGCGACGGTGTTGAGGAATAATTTTCATGAGTTGTGTGCTCATGCATGTATCATTAACCTCTCAAACAATCGCTCCGCTCGTGTTTCGTTGTGGGATAATCAGTTTCTTAGAGTGATTTACTATATAGCTTAGATGCAAAGGCACTAGTAGGAGGTGCTTGATTATTTGACTCAGTCGTTTAGATGCTTGGGCACTACTTACAGGTACTCGATTATTAGACTCCCCTGTTCAGATGCTTAGGCATTACTCGCAGGTGCTTGATTAGTTGACTCTACATCTTAGATGCAAACAATATTTATAGGCACTGCTGAAAAGTGATTGATTGTTATTGTAACAAACTAACAACTGGCAGCTAAAGTGCAGTATTATCAGATTATTTTAAAGGTCAGTAAAGACTAACATGCATCCTACTGCATGCCTTGCTCTTAAATTTTTAGTGTGCGTAAAAGACTTATGAGAATACAACCTAATAGCGCGTGACTTACTTTTCCATCTTAGAAACCAAAAAGCTGCAATAAGTACATTGAACAGCGTCAAGGCTCCACATACTAACGCCAGTCTTAATAGAGTGCTACTCGGTTGCTGATCCGAATTTGTGACAAGAAATTCATCATCTGCAATTAATGCCAGCCAATTTATTGAGTTCCCCGCAGAAAACAATGTTTTAAATCGTTAGTAAAGGTTATGCTTTCTAAACAATTTCATCAAAAACTTCAGTTTTACCCATGATTGCCCGATAAATTAAAATAGCTGGAGTTATTTCACAGCCTTTATCAGACTATTTAGCGTAGAAGTTTAACAGGCTTCAACTAAATCAACAAAAGCACAGAGACCACAATTTTAAGCAAAAAAACAATTCAAAATACATAAGTTTGCTCTAGCAATTATTAAGAGCTTCCACATACTAGCAATTTCATTTTTTCCATTCATAATATCCTAACAGAATATATTTAGTGTACCTAAAAGTCGTCGCATAGAAAACCAAAAAAGAATTAAACTGCCGTTGTTACTATTGTACACTATATGTTTATGTCATAAAACTAAAAAAGCTAGTAACAAAGCAAACTTATATGAGCAATAGAAACAAGATTGAACACTATTATTGATACCCTGATGAATTATTTTACAGACCAGTTTGTAATCAATTTATTTTCAAAGGAAGCCATAGATACAGTAGCAAACTATAACGTCATTGCTACAGCTGCAATGTGTTAGGCTTACTAAATGATTTACAAGTTTACTACAACCATGATTACTAAACTTTAATAATAAAAAAACTCTGTGTTTAATTGGTTGTTTTTAAGTCAATGAAAAAATATTGGTTAATATCATCAAAATTTCAAATAGGATTTTGTTTTTCCAAAGTCTGATATATTTGTTAGTGTGAATATTTCTTTAAAAGTTGACTTGCAACAAAGTTCAAATTACATTAAGGTGGTATCAAAATATTTACCATGTCTTACTCTGCTGTGTTTTAGGCTCAAAATATGTGGAAATGTAATTAAAAGCTCTTAAAAGCTCAAAAACGAACATTAAATCGCCGCCATGACAAAACTGTCGTATATTAGAATCCCTTTCTAAAACAGCTCGAATGGGATGTAACTGAACAATATGGCTTCTCTTTACACTTTCATGCAACCTCATTCGTTGAAACATTCCCACAAATATACTTCACGCATTTAATAAAACCATGTCTATGGTCCTTAACCGTCTGTTTCATCATAGTTGTAATCCTGTCATTCGAGTACTGATATCTCAAACCTACCATAAAAATCTGTTTAGTTTTTCAATCTTAGCTTGAAGGGTTGCATATTATCCTCTGATAAACATGACGAGTCTGTTGGTTACCTGGGATAGTTAAAAAAGGCTGCAAAAATATTGCAGTGAATTTTTGCGCTTGCCTCTCGCTAACATAGCGACTTATGGCATTTGCAATCACTACTAAGTGGGTTCTTGTTACAGGTTGTCTTATACTGAATGAGTATCAGCTCTCATGCACAACTATAATTGTTGCAAGCAAGATGACTGGTGAATGATGAGTATGGCTCTTTATTATGCAAGCTAAAGCTGCACAGAGATGATGTTCAAATAATCCACAAATGTCCATATATAGTAATCCACAAATGTTCATATATAATAATCCACAAATGTCCATATATAGTAATCCACAAATGTTCATATATAATAATCGACAAGTGTCCATATATAGTAATCCACAAATGTTCATATATAATAATCCACAAATGTCCATATATAGTAATCCACAAATGTTCATATATAATAATCCACAAATGTCTTTATATGGTTTCGTTGCTTGCAGACAGTATCTGGTGTTCTGTACTCTTTGTTCTTCTGCTTCATTAGCGTATCTTCTTTCGTTACTTATTCTTACCCATTTCGGTCTACAATGCTTTACATATCCTTATATGCAGTGTTCTGTGATAGTCCATTGGCTTTCCATGAAAGCTGGCTTGCATATTACTATGCTAATCCCAAAACAGCTTAATGCATAAGGCTATTAGAAATAGTTGAGTTTAGCAAATCCATCACATACTCCACCCCTAGATGCGGTGCCAGAATTCAAATAATGGTTTACCAGCATCGATAAGGCAATTATGGATTTAAGTAGCGTAACTTCGAATGTTCTTTTGGCCTGAGTCGAAGTGATACTTTAGGTCATCATATTGGATAAGCAGCTTCAGGCAGCGGTGTTGAATTTCATTTTTTTCTTGAATGACTTCATCAAGGCGAGATTCCAGTGCACTTTTGTAGTCATGAAGGCGCTTTGCATGTCTTTAGCATGCAGCTGATAGGCTGTTACAGGGGCATGAGTAGCTTTGCTACTCGAATACACTTTGCTGCTACCAGCTGTGCTAGCAGTCCAACGCTTGTGAGAGTTACTGGTTGCTGCACAATGCTGTACCTTTCCTGTTAAAGGACTACTGTTGCTGTAGGAGTTATGCCCAGCATGAATTTGTGGGTGTCTTTTGCAATGTGGGAGCCTTGACTGGTATTGTTCTTGTTTACCGCCAACCTCCTTTGCTGATGCAAATTGAAGTCGTTTATCTGAACCGACATTCAGCTGCTCCTCCATTCCTGGAACATCAAGCGTCGAGGTAGTGGCAGTTCTGTTCACATGGCTCACCCTTGTTTTTGGTCTTTTGCATGGTTTATCCAATTTGTTGTAACTGGTATAGGGCACAGGTTCAACCAATTTACTCATAATCTTAGGAGCGAACCTTCGTGGTTTCTCTTGATTAGAGCTTATGGATGGCTGTGACCTTTTCTTTGGTCCTGTACAACTCCTTATTAAATCTGAGTTGTCCCCACATCGGAAACAACATTTTACTCCTTGAGAATTTCCATTGGTTTTGTTACCGCTTTGTCTCTTTTGCTCCAGAGCAGCAATTCTGGCAGACTGATCTTTTATCAGCTTGGTCTGTTTAGCCATTTCTATTGAAATTATACGTAGCACGTCAGCTAGGTTTGTCTCATTGCAGTCAGTGTAGTTTTCTGCAGTCTCGCAACTAACACTGCTCAAACTGTCTATTTGAGTAACTTTAGAAAGATCTCTTGATGGTCGCACTGGTTGACACTCAGCTAATTCATCTTCTGCTGGATACAATATGCGATTGCTATCAGCCTGTCTGTCCTGCACACATACTTCTGGTACATATCATCAATGAAGGTTGCCGCATCAATGTGTACTGACGTATTGGAATGCATGACCTCCTTTGGCTGTTTTTGATCAGATTACAACTACATGATCAGACCAGGCTGAAATGAAACTGTAAACTAGCGAGCATGTTTATTTGGTAAGGGCTCTTCGGTAAAACCCAAAGTGTTTGTCATAAACTAGCGCTACGAAAAACTTTATAGTGGGCCTTTTATTGACTTTCCAATTCACATGACAACATCCTGTGTCAAAACAATAACCAAATCGTTTGACTGCGTCAGAAAAACAAGTTGATTCCAATCTACGGCGGCGATGGCTGCGATTAACTGTTCATTTTTGAGCTGTTAAGATCTTTTAATCACATTGGCACATATTTTGCACCTACAACACAGCTGAGTAAAATATGGTAAAACTTTTGATACCAAATAGCTGTAATGTGAATTTTCTTGCAAGTCAACCTTTAAAGCAAACACTAAAATAATCATGTTTATGTTAATCAACAGCCTCTGTCAGAAGATCGCAGAGGCCAGGGCCAGTTGATGAGCCAATACTGAAAAGGTGACTTATGCCACGATTAGGCCCAGCCCTAATTCTGCAGTCGAGATGACTGCCAGTAAGACTTTCAGTCTGCCGAAGGTTGGCTGACGAGTCAACTGCTACTGAGGGCAGAGCTAATCGAGAAGCTAGAGTATCAAGAGAGAAAGTGAAACATAAAAGATCAGAGCATGTGGAAATCAATTTATGCAATATATTTACATGTATATACACACTCTTGATCCTATTATATATTTTTGAAATGTATGCATATGTTTCTTTGCACTCGAGTGGTTTTCTTTTTTGTGGAAAAAATAGGGGAACTCGGTCAAGTCTTTTACAAAGCCCAACAAACCTAGGATTCTTCTTATATAAATACTGTGAGTAATAATTACATAACTTTAAGGTAAATGCAGTCTACTAAACTAAGTAAAAACTACCTGTAACAAAGTTAATAATTAACAATAGTCAAACAAGAAATTGAAGGTGTTTACATTGTAAATAAAAAAAGTAAATTAAAAAAACAAAATATTTTGAAAAAAGCAATGACCATATAAAGCTTTTAAAAAACTTTTAAAAGAAAAACAAACGAAAAAGGCAATATTAGTTAATAATAAAAATAATATACTGTTTTGGCTTGTATCCTGCAATGCTGACTAAAATAACTTTCAATAAAGGAAACCTTTTTTGTCTTACAAAGCATGGTAATACAACTCTGATATGCCAAAAAACAATGATGAAATATTTTAATAAAACATTTTAATAATCATTATTATTTCTGCTGCAGACAGATTGTAACCAATTCCTATTAACTAGACACACGCAAAAATGCAAACACTTCATGTTATATACATGTATATAGATGTTAAGATTAACTTAAAGTTACAGAAGTAAATTAGTAAATTGTTGATCAATAAAAGACCATTTTAATTGTTTCACTATTTGAAAAACAAACTAATTAATGCAAAACTAGACCCATCAATGTCTTGGTTTAAAAGTAGATATAGTGATGGAGATCTGTAGCTCAACTTATGCCATTATACTTTGTATAAGTTTAACTAAATTACGTTAGTTGTTTTAGAATTATATTTATTTTCACTGGTTGTTTCAAATTTTTGACAATAGTTTTGTTTTCTACATGTTTGCAAAACTGAATTAGTTTGAGCTTTGTAACTTTGTGTGCTTTTTAGCAGTCAAATTTATATATCACTTATAGTGTAAAGTTAAATATTTACTAGAATATTCTGCTGTATTTTAGGAAATTCTTGTTTTAAGGACATAAGTAGAGTTTTGAGTAGATTTGTGTCTAAGGAACAGATTTGCAGTGAATATGCAAACTTCTACAGCAGGAAAACAAATTTCAGCTCATTGTAAGCTCTGACACTTTTAGTATTACTACATACATGTATGTTTTTAGTAATATATAGTTTTCGGGAATTTTGTGTGTTTCATTCTACTTATGTACCAGTAAAATATTTGTAAGAAAATTGTTATCAGCTAAACACATGAGAGTTATGATGCCTAAGTCAGTATGTCAATAGCTAGTAAAACGATTGCTACATAATTTACTTAATCTGTGGAAACTAAAAAAGTAGCTTAAATATTATGGCAAAAATTAAAAATAACAAAAATTCCCATCAGAGTTTTTTGAAGAATAAAAATTTTATTTTAAAAGTTTGTTTTACTGAATTTTCTGTTAATTTTAACTCAAAATAAGGTTTTTCTTGATATTTTCCTTGAATAACATGTTTCGTCGTAAAAGAAGCCTAATTTTTTTCATAGTTGAATGTAGTAAATAATGAATATAATAACTACAATAATATTAACTGGTGACACCAGTGCTAACATTTAATATTTTAAACAGCCTGATGATCTTTTGCAGCACACTGATTTACCAAGTACAAGTCTAATGATAATAAGTGTAGGAACAATTTAGTTCCTCATGTAAGATTTTAGCAGCGTAATTTACCACGAGTAGAATAATCCCAGATTCCTCCTGTCTTCATTGAAGAATCTACAATGTTTTATGAGGGTCAATAAAAAACACAAGATTTTATGTATTATGCATTTTATTTTATAAATCAAGTGAATCATTTGCATGAATTTTATCTTTTATACCTAATTATTACATTTTGTGTGATTGGTATACACTGTAGATACATATTAGAGTAACCTAAGTAATATTTCAGCATTATGTAGACTTTTCCACTTAAGAAAGACATTATTCAATGCGCTGTAACTACAAATTCATACAAATTGTAATATCTAAAATACCAGGAAAGTAATGAAGAATTAATATGATTGCAGAGTTGCAATCAACTAGTAATGTGCATTATTAGCTGCAATAAATCACTCATAATAAATTAATAAATATAAAATTATTAATCGAACAATTCAAAAAATTTTCAAATTAAACAAAATTTACAAGCATTAATTCAAAATTTTATTAATAGTTTGCAATCTTTCTGCAAATAATTTATTAATTGACTTATTAAAGTGTTTCAACTGCTTGTTTAATAACTTAAAGAGTAACTTAGCTTTTAAAATTAATCTATTAATTTGATTATAAATAGGCTTAGTTGACAAACTATTTTTGCAATTTAATGCTTAATTCAGTTTAATCAATGTTTGATTTAATGATATAATTATTGATGTTCTTATTTCTGAGACCAATTTATTAATTTTCATACTTAATTTTATTCATACCAAAGTTAGTTTGTTATTTCATCTATTAATGCAACTTTAAAAACCTAAATCTAATTTGTTTAATTTTTGATCAAATTTTAAAATACCATTTAAATAGTAACTCAATGTATTTGCAACTTCTGCCAATCATCCGACCCTGTATATATACAGCGTAATAATTTTTTGACTAAGCAGTTTAACTTGTCAACATTATTTTATTAGAGCTCATCTCGTGTAACTCTAATTAACATGCTACATTATCTCGTTAGAGTTTAGATATAATTATTGTAGTGACTGTTATATCTAAAAGTATTCATTTTATAATGAATTAAAACTAAAGCATTTTTAAAAGCAGGTAAAAAATTAATAAATTTGAAGAAGTAAATGATGACTACACTTTTTTTATTACGATAGCAGTTTTGCTCTATAAGGCCGGCAATACTTTTAAGGTGTGATTACATTGTCTTTTGAATTATATGAGCTAAATTTAAAAATACTGTGAGCTTGCTGAGCTACTTTTAAATATAAAAACAAATTCCAGAGCTTAAAAATTAAACTTTTTAATTATAAATTGTGATGTACAATTATATAATTGAATTGTACATGTAAGTACTTTCCTTTGTATAGTCACCCGTACATTATATTGAGTATAAATATAACTAATAATAAGATAAACAAGACATGTATTGAGAACTTTGTCACTTTTTAAAGAGCAGATCTTAAGGTATCATAGAGTAGGTTCAACATATTTTCTGAAGAGTCATCACAGCTTTCACTGCTGTTTCTATGGTAAGTTTAGCACCAAAGACACTTCACTAAACCTATTAACTTACTTTTGTCTTATCTCTTACTTTTAATATATTCTTTATTTTTAAGAGATTAACAACTCTAAACTTTGTAGCTTGGATTTAGTTTTACTATCATGCACTTTAGACTGAATATTTTAAAGCTAGCTTACAATGTAATATTGCTTCATACTTACTTTAAATTGCTGGATTATATAAAAAGCTTTGAAAAATAAGCTAAAAACAGTTACAACACACTCCAGAGACAACATTGTAGCATTTAACCATCTCACACTTCTGGTCAGAATAGTTTTGTTTAAAGAAATTTTATGACTCTCAAATGATATCGAATGAAAACTAGTAATTTTACATCGACTTGATTCTAGTCAATACATTATTAAAATATTAGTCAGAAATGAGACATTATCTATTCATAAAAACTAATCACACAGATACTGTCAACTATTACTAATCATAATACGTACTTGACATCAATGTTACTGCGGTAGTGGTTGGTGTATTGGTAAGTGTTGCGGTGGTTGTTGCGGTGGGTGTTGCGGAGGGTGTTGCGGTAGGCATTATGGCTTGTGTTGTGTTAAACTTACCTTAAACAGTAAAACTAATTAAATTTGAAATCATCAACTTTAAAATGCTGCTTCATATAGTTCACCAATTGTGAAGAATAAGTTAACAAACATCTAAAACAAATAACAAACTCCTAAGACAATGCTGCAGCACTTAACCATCTCGCGCTTCTGGTCAGGATGGTTCTGTACAAAAAGAGTTTATGACTCCTGAGTGAAATTGGGTGAAAACTGGTGAACATTCGAGTACTTAATTATACTTAATAAACTAGCTGTGCCTCCTGGCATTGCCCGGGTAGTAAAATCAGCTTATAAACAATGAGAAGTCATGGGAGTTGCTTACCACTTGCTATTAGTCTGGTACATTGCCAACATAAATTGGTATTAAAAATCAACTTATAAACAATGAGAAGTAATGGAAGTTGTCTGTCATTTGGTGGCAGGCGACTTTCCAGCAAGTGGCATGCTATTGCCAAGTGGCCTGGCACATTGCCAATGGAAAATTCCACTAAGCTAGTTAATACCAGTGTCGTATAGTTTCACAGAGTCCTGCGACCAACAGACGCGTATACGGGAGCTCGCTCGATTCCAAACAAACAGGCCAAGCCTACTATTTTTATATAAGTTATAATGGAGAGGCCGCAACATTACTCAACAAAAACTACTCCCATTAGCAGTCGCTTTAAAATTGATTGTTGTATCATTAACCATTCAAAAGGAAACAAAATTTCCTACAAAAACCTACTAATAATGTTATTATAAAAACGTAATGTAAATGCAAAAAAGAGCGGTATTGAGAGCGAAGTATGAATATTCCATTAGAGATCAGTATGTCGATCGGGTTTGTTTGGAATCAGACGTTTTTGTTTCCGGTTTTGGTCACAAGACTTTGTAAAGCTATATGACTCTGACCGTACAGAGCTGTATAACTTCACAGATTTTCGCTGTTAACAGATGCATATATCGGAGCTCGCACGGCTCCAAACAAACAAGCCGCGCCCACTATTGTTTTATATAAGTTATAATGGAGAGGCTGCAACACTAACCAACAAAAATTACTCCTATTGGCAGTCGCTCTGAAGTTGATTGTTGTATTATACACCATTTGAAAAAGGACGAAATTTTCTACAAGAAACTACTAATTATTTTTTGTAATAAGGTAAAGTAAATGCAAAAGAGTGAGATGTTGAGAGCGAGGTAAGAATATTCCATTAGAGATCAGTATGTCGATTGGGTTTGTTTGGAATCAAGCGTTTTTGTTTCCGGCTTTTGGTCACGGGACTCTGTGAAACTATACGGCTCTGGCTAATACGGTAAATTCTAATGCCAGTAGGCCATAAAATTGCGTCAGCACTGTTGTTCAGCTACGCTATTCTAATAATAGCTATAGATGGACAATCAAAACGACAGTTACACACACCAACTTTGAGAAATATATATTTGGATTAATGGAATATTGGTCAGGAACGAGATAGTGTATACTTATCAAAACTGCGCTCACAGATAATGTCCATTCTTACCATTCATAATACATACCTGATGTAAACTTCATTATGAAAGTGGTTGGTGTAAAGGTAGATTTGGCGGTGAGTGTTGAGGTGATTTTTGTGGCAGGCATTGTGGTCGGTGTTGTGGTAGATGCTACGGTAGGCATTACAATAGACGTTGTGGTAGGCGTTATGGAAGGCGTAGTGGTAGGTCTTGTGATAGGCGTAGCAGTGGGCATTGCAGCGGGCGTTGTAGTGGGCGTCGTGGTGGGTGTTTTAGTGGGCATTCTGGAGAGCATTGTGTCGGGTGTTGTGGTAGGCATTGGGGCGAGCGCTGTAGTAGGCATTGTAGTAGGCATTGTGGTAGGCATTGTAGTAGGCATTTTGACAGGCGTTGCGGTAGATATTGTGGTAGTTGTAGCAGTGGGTGTTGTGGTAGGCGCTGTTGCGGGCATTTTGGTAGGTTTTGTGGTGGGCATTGTGGTTGGTGTTATGGTAGGTGTTATGGTAGGTGGTGTAGTAAGCTTTCCTTAAAAAGTAAGACTATTAACAAAAAATCGGAAACTAGTTGTCAGGGCAACTCAGTTTTTTTGATAGAATAGCCCAATAGCTACAAAAGAAAAGATTGCTCAGAAATATATTGAAAAATTATTTTAGTTTTATCCAACTAAATTCTATCTTACTTTAAATACTGCGTCTAACTTTTAACAGTTGTACATAGGTTTAATTTCAAAGAAATAAAACATAACTTGGTTAAAAATTTGAATATGAATTTTAGAATGAGTTTTATCATTATAAATTTCAACATTACCTTACAGCTAGAGGTTTCACACGTTCACACATTGAATAGTTTCACTACTTTACGCATTCAATTCAACTCTTGACAGAATCATTTTGCATGTTTTAATCTTTACAGTTTTCAATCATTAGAATTTCAAATTATTTAATTAATATCATTAAAATTAATATCATTATTCTTCATTATTTCTTCTTTATTATTCTTTATTATTTCTTTCATTCTTCATTATTCTTCATTATTCAAACTTCAGCATTATATTATAGTTAAAAGTTTTATATTTTGTACAACATTGAAGTCAATTCTTGATGAGCACATTTTTAAATATAAACTTACAGCTTCAGAAATAAAAAGCTTTCTTGGTATTTGTTAGAAAATCTCAAACTAAACTTTAAATACAGCTCTCTTGTCTGTAGTTTTACTAGAGGATAGCTTAGACCTCTTACAACTGTTTAGACATATATATATTGACAGACTAGTCACTAGAAAACTATAGTAGAAACAGGGCTATAGAGTATCACTGTATATGGTGAAATGGAAATCTATATAAATGTGCACGAACAAGTGTGTTTGTCAAAGAAATATGTTGGTGATTTTTTGTACAAAACAAGAAGGATTAAATATTTTTAAGAATGTGGATTTGTTATAAAAATAATACAATCAATAAACCACATATAGCGAAGTAGTGAGAATTATGTAAAACGAAATGATGCTTGCATTGCAAAAATAGACCAATGAAGAGACTGAATAGCGAGACCGATGCCCTATTTTTAATTTTTTTAATCTTTTATCGTGTGTCTATTTTAAATAGGAATTTACACAAGGTTTTAGTAGATGTTTTCAAAAAGTATCAAAATCTTTTTATCATTTTCGATTGTTTTTGATGTATGAGGTGATTTGACTGTTAAAGTGTTTCGAGCTTTGTCAATTAAAATTGACAAAACTTAGTTGCAGTTGAACTGCTCAAATCAAGCAAAAGTGTGATTATGATGTCTATAATTTAAAGAGACCAACAGAAAAGCTAATGATGCAACTGGAATGCGATTGCCGATATCAATTATACCAACGATAACAACTAGTGACATCACTTTGCATGTAATTTTTTTTAACATTCTAACCACATTCAACTTTTTTCAATTTTAAGCTTTAAACTTTCTAGCGGTCAAATTGAACCTATCAGGCCAGTCACTTCAAGCATCAAAAACCCTTTCAAATCATAAAGAGATACTGATACTTTCTAATAAAATCTACTAAAATGTTGTGTAAGTTGATCTTTTAACTAACAACCTGTGAAAAATAAAAGATTCAAATGTAGAAATGATCAGTTTATGATACTGCAGCATACATGTAAGCCTATGTAGACAAGTTGAGTGCCATATTTTATGAGTTGTCTGCTCTTTGCGTTGCTAGCTTATGTCACACCCTTTTGATGCGAAAAACCTTTCGATAGCCCATCTTCAAGGTAGCTTACAAGAAACTAACATTTCTTGTGATTCTACTGAGAGAGTGGTTTAAGATCAAATGTCTTGTTGCTATAGTAGTTAACTTGTTGTTGCTTAGTTAGGCCCTTAGGAACACAAGACTATGAGTGTTTTCAACATTTTTCAAACACAAATTTTCTATTAAAAATATTTTTAATAAAATATGGTATACAACAACATCAATATAACATTATTGATGTGGCTGTTATCCTTTTCATTATTGTTTCTAAAATTATTATTTGGAGTCTCTGGCTCAGCTATGGCAAGCTAGGCTATGCAGTGCCAGTCTAGGAAAAGAAGTCCCATTAATTATATAACTTTTTAATCAAACTATTTACATTGAAGCTTTATTGAAACTTTTGATTAGTGATTATCAACACTGAAGAACTCATTTAAAGTTTTTGGCAACTTTTCATGACCGTTCTAAAAAGATTACTTGAGCTGAAGCAGAGACATGCACATGAGGTGATGTAAGGTGTAGGCATGGTGTAAGGAAAGGGTTGGTGAGGCAACCTATTCAGATTTGTGTATTATTTGTACATAATTCAAAAAAGAAATATAAAAAGAAAAAAAATGGGAGGAAGTGTATATTAGTTTGGATTGTTACGAGAAATTGCAAGTGCGTTTAAGTATGACATAGTTTGACTAATAAACCTTGTTTTTAGGCAGCATAGCATCGGTTTGTAAGAAAGGTTAGTAGAGAAGATCAAGTTGTGCATCAAGAGTGAACTTAAGAGAATGTGATGAAAGTGTATGCCTTTATAGACAAGTTATTATAAAGGTTAGGAGTCAGTTGCTGCCTCTACTGAGAGCTGTTGGGTGTAGTAGTACAGAAGTGTCAAGATGTGCATAGTTTGATATTGATGATAGTCATTGTTAGTGGTAGAAAAGTTTTGATTTACATGTAGATAAGGAGCATTATGTTTATAAAAGTGCTATAGAGGTTTTACTAGAGGATTATATTAGGAAGGTGAGCTTAAAACTGTAATTGAAAATTAAACTTTTCAATTACAACTTCTGATACCCAATTATATAATTAAAGAAAATTGTCACTATTCTCAGTTGTATAGTCAGCCTACGTTATATAGAAGCTAAAGATAACTACCAGGTGATAATTTTATAAACGAGTATATTCACAACATGATCACTTTTTCCCACAGTAAGTAGAGGAGGTCTTGGCATCAATATAGTTTCTGGGGTAATCTTCATAGCTTTCAATGCTGTTGCTATGATAAGCTTAACACGGAAGATATTTTACAATAATTGTTAATCTAGTTTTGTGTTGTTTCAGGTTAACAGATTAACAACTCAGAACCTTGTAGTTTTTAGTTAGTTTTTTTATTTTGTGATTTAAGTTGAGTATTTTAAAACTAGCTTGCTGTGTAATGGTTTAAAGACGTATTCTAAAATGCTGCATTAGCCCTAAAGTTAAAACAAATTACATGATACACTACAGAGCTAGTGATATAACACTAAACATCTCACTCCTCTGAACGGAATGGATTCATGCAAAGAAGTTTTATGACTCTTGAATAAAATTGGTGAGCGTACATGTACATGTACTTGGTTGTACATTACTAAAGGAACTATTAAAATATTAGCCAGTAAAGAGAGATCATTTATTTATAAAAACATTTCTGCAATAAGTCATTTCTTACCATTTGTAATGACGAATGCATTGGAGGGTTTTGTAGTGGGGCTAGTAAAATTTGCTGTGGTGGACTTGTCTTAAAAATTATTAACATCAAATTAGAAAGTTAATTGTCATGACCAGTCAAGGTTTTCAGTAAAACTCAAGACCCAACAGCTAGAAAACGATAATTTTCTCATTAATCCAATAGTTAACATCAACTAAAGTTTCAATCATTTTCAATATTATATCTAATTGTCCATAGCTGTAGATATTTTTAGTTGCAAAAAAACAATAGAACATAATTTAATTTAAAGCTTGCATATTAATTTTACAATGAGTTTCATCATTATAGACTTTGGCATCACCATACAGATAAAGGTTTCACAAGTTCAAACCTTAAATTTAACTCTTGACAAATTCATTTTTGCAGTTTTTAGTATATACGATTGGCAGTCATTAGATTTGAAAAAGCCAGTTTTTATCTAACATCGTGCTTAGAGTCTACTCAGAAGCGTGCAAGTGATGTGCTGTTATTTTTATCTTGTTTGCGATCTCAAGCTAGATAATCTTTTTGTCAGTTTTGAATAATATAATTAAAACTATAAATCTTATATGAGATGCTAAGTTTGCTATATAATTTTTGTTGTGAAGCTCAGGCTAGATTGGTGTCTGAGGGAACCACAATGTAAGTATTTACAACAGTAGCGAGAAGTTACTGGTGTATTAGTATTATGTGGTATATGAGAAAACAGAGAAAAAAATATGACTGTTTTTCTTTACACATGAACCATATATGTAACAAGTGCATATTACTTTATACAAAAATAGAGCAATTTAATAAGTCTAACTATTTTTGCAATTGGTAAGTAACGAGTATAGGTGTTGATACTTGTTAAGGCATAGCATTTTAGGTGTTGTTCAAAAGGCAAGCAGCAAAGGTGGGTTCAAGGTAACAGGACGTGTAAAATAACCTTTGGTGTAAAAGAAGTAGAGCTGAGGCAAGCTATTATCATCTATTAATTATTTGTGAAGAGATATTGTTAGGTTTTGACTAGAAGTGAGGGGTACATTTAGTAAAGATAGAGTTTAATTCGCTAAGTTTCCTTTTGCTTCTCAGTATTGTTCAAGAGATTATTCACGAAAAAGTAGAAAGAACGGTAGAGATAATAGTGATGAGAAAAATGTTGCTAGGTATGGAAAGATACAGTGAAAAGGGGTAAACAGATAATAAGAAGAGCACTCAAAGTTCTAGCGGAAATTAAGTAACATATTAAGAAAGAAATTGACTACAATTAAAAGGATAATGGTCATGAAATGCTAAGCTTTTTTGTCATTAAATGCTTTTTTTGTGAATAGACATGACATGTATAAAAATTCATGTATAGGTATGCAGTTGTGATTCATAATAGATGACATTAAAGTAAGTTTTCCAGACATAGTAGGCCCTACTACACTGTAGTAGTAGTAGCAATAATCAGAGATAGCCACAAGCTAAGGAAAACTCTTGGTGAAGCCATAAGGAATAGGAAAAGTTTGTTGGCAAGTTGTCAACAAAGGAAGGTTTATTAAAGTGCGAGATATTATCTTTGAGAATTACAGAGACAAGGATAATAGTGATATGAGATATAAATATAATAGAGTGAATACAGTATGACAACACGAAGGAATAAAAAGAGTTCTCGAAGGGAGAGAAGCAGTTGACATGCATTGTTTACTGAAAATAATGGTGCTAAAAATAGCCTGCGTTTGAGCATAGCAACTGTTTGTTTAATTCGTTTTCAGTTTTACTTGCGTAAACACAGGTGAAGCATACTTTTTTGCTATGCTCACATATTTAGTTTGATTAATTTTCACATATTAAATATTAAATATTTCACGTATTAAATAGTGATGCCTCTAAAATACACATATTCAATTGAAAAGTAATGAATGAACAAAAGATTAAATTAGGCTCAAAGTAGATTCCTAAACAATTCAGCTATAATGCCTTCATTATGCGCAAAGATTGCACATTTTATATAAGTAGGCTTTTAATATGAAATTTTTAATCACAAAGATTCTAGAAATTAAAGGACTAAAAAGTTTAGCTGTGGCACTAGTGGATTAAACAAAGGGTCTACACATCCAATGAGGTATTTTATCAAAACTTACGGGGTATGTAAAAACTCTGTGATGCAAATTCGGAGTAGCGTCTTTTAGTGTCATCACCAGGTGAAACAACATCACTAGTGCTGAGTCTTACTGCTATTGTGTAATTATTACCTTCTGATCCTTGAATATCGTAGACTGTTCTGAACAGCTCTAAAGTAAATAGACAAAATAACTCTGTAATTCTATGTTTATTCTATTTTAATGATTGTGACTTACAAATATGACAGACTCAACTACAAAGCCCAATTTTTACTCTAAATTTGAAAATGCACCACATGAAGTCCTTTGTCAGTCCACATATTGTGTTAAAGCTAAAGAAAGTTGATTATACTTAACAAAACTGTGCCACACAATTCAACTATGTAGTTTTAGTATTTTTAGCTTAATGATAAGCTCTCCGAAAGGACTTTTTATTATTTTATTTGTAAAAATTTCAATTCAAACAGAAATTTTTTCTATGAGTTGCTTTATAAAAAATGACAAAGCAGGCCAGCTATTAGGCAATCAAGTCAAATATAATGTTTGGCATAGAGCATAAATTTAACTTGTACAATACAGTTTTCAGTTAAGATAGGGAGTATCAAGAAAAGCATTGTAAAAAAGTTAGTGTTACTGTTAGAAGTTGCATGCAATTTGCTCACATATATTACTTGATCAGAAATAAACCTGCTAGAGTAAGAAATGTGTCATTGTTAAAAAACCATCTTGGCCAAGATAGTAACCTACGCAAAGTGAGAAGCTATGCGGCTAACCTATTAATAACCCCACAGTTGGTGTCTATTGTAACATTTGAGTTAGAACCAATTAAAAAGACACAGAAATGTATAAACCATTTGCATCAAATCTAAAACTTGTTTTGCAGAGATAATTAAAGGCATGCTCCATTTGCCAGTTATTTCTAAAACAGTTGATAAGAGAAATTTCGCATCACAGAAACTTGCAGTATTTCTTGCTGCAAATGCAAACTTATTTAAATTGTAAAAAAACCATAATTTAGTAAGGTATCTCGCATAATATTTAAAGAAATCAACTTGGATGTTTTTGATTTGGCTAAAGTGCCAGGCTGACTGAATAGCGAAACGAGAACAATTTTCCTTGTGTGAGGATCTGGTCTAACAATTTAAAGGTTTATCAAGTCTCGGTTCAAAGCATTAGCCTTAAAAGCCATTACTGTATCAACAATTTCAACACAGAACTTTATTTAAACAACTGGACATAGGATCAAATGAGAACAACCAACTTTTTTAATTAACGTAAAGTGGAAAAGTTAGGAGCACAAAGAGAACCAGCACAGGTGTGTTGCTACATGCAGAGGTTTTTTCTAAATATTAACGAATTGTTATCATATTCACATGAAGGTACTTAGACAAAACATCAAAGATCAAAACATGAAGTAGAACACTGACTTAAATTGAAAACACCGAAAGTATTACTCTGAACAAAAACTTGAGAGATTTTTATTAAAAAGTTCAATTTTATAATTAAATACTGCGCTATTTACGTACAAAAACCTGGCCACTTTGCAAAAACATATAAATCTATAAGCAAAGTGATGCAATTTCTGCCAAAAATAAAATGCTGTAAAGAATTCGCTGTGATCCTTTATTTGCTCCACTTAGAGCCAGCCACCTTGTTCGAGTATGCTGCGGGCTGCAAATTTGAAAGTAGTGTCTTGAACAAAATGACCAGTCATCTTATGCGTGTTCCTGACAACCCAAAACTCAACTTCTGAGTTCCCTCCAAACTCTATCACTATCTTCAACAGCGAAACTACCTGGTTGAATGGGTCCTTCTTTCGGCACAGCCTACAGAGTGAGGAATGGTCGGTTTGGAGCAGAAATTTCCAGCCATACAAGTGAGGTTAGAAGCACTTAACCCTTTTCCTGCCATAAACGCATTTATGCGTTTTCTAAGGTCCACTGTCATTGAAGCATTTTGCGACTTTCCCAGCAATTGCGTAGTAACTTAATTTCATTATTTGTTTACAACATAACCCACGGTCTTTAAGACTTTTATGAAATTGGCAGTATTGTCCAAAGATTTTTTATAAAATTAGCCTAAAACAACGAAGCAATTTTAAACTTTTGTTTGAGAATTTATAGTCTAAAAACAAACATTTGGTGTTAGTTAATTAAATACCGCGCGCGAGTCAAAAAACAGGTAATTAGTTATGTTGATGACATTATAGCCAATTCAGATTCAGATTTTCGTGATTATACAGACAATTAAAGTAGCAGCACCATCCCTGATAGTGGTGAAAATAATGGTTTTGCAAGAGTAAGAAACATTGCGGAGGATCGATTTATCTCCGCATCGATCGTAGCTTCACATATCTTTATCGTCGCACAAAGTATAGATCCATTAAATTTTTGCATAGCAATGTTGGTTAAAGTGTTGGCAAATTAAATTATGTAAAAAAATGTTCTAGATAGAGATTTAATTTGAAAAAATACTGTATATAACATCGTCGCAATTATATAAGTGTCAGATGTATTCACACAATAATCAGATTATAAATACACAACTGTACAGTTCAGCAGCGGCAATTCAAAAGAAAGCTTACATAATAAGACAGCCTAATGTGCTGACTTTTAATTCAAAACAAGGCTTGTATCATGTCATATCTATGGCAATTAATTTGTTTACAAAACCCAGCAATAGGGAAAACAATTCCAATGTCTAGGATATTACACTGTATACATATCATGAAGCAATATCAGCAATTTTCGGTAAAATGGATGGCACTAGACCGATAGCCGATTTTATACATGGTTGGCAGTGAATGGGTTAACAGCTTTAACTGTTGCCAGCAACTCTCTCTGGGTAACGCAGTAGCTTCTTTCTGCAGGCACAGAGTTTTGCTGAAGTAAGCAATCACTCTTTTTGCTCCATCCTATATGTGGGCAATAGTGCCCCTACTCGAATTCAAGAGATTCCACTGATGCCACCAGTGTGAAGAATTTGTCGTGAACTTTTGCTGCTCTGCTTAGAACAAGCAGTTTTGTTTGACTATAAAGTAAATACTACTTAATTTATAAATATATTTCTCAAAGTATGCGTGTGTGTTGCTCCGGCTATAGCTAGAGCTATCACAGGCGTTGATTATTTTACTAATGCACCCAAGCGTTATGATGCCCTGTTAGGAAATATTTTTCGTAAAGTTCAAATAGTTTATCTGAGGTTCAGGCCAAATCTTCTCATGCAGACAATTATATTGTCTTCATGGGAAAAACTTCGAAATTATCTCTCCATTCGGTCAGACAAAGGCATTATGATATCTTATTTTTTCACTTGTACCAATATCTAGAGGTACTACTATCGTCGTACAGAAAGTTTTGATGGATAGTTTTTGGTGAAACAGTAAACTTTTCTTATACTCACACACAATCCTATGCAAAAATTGTTATTAATAATTCTACATATATTCATTCTCATTTTTTTTCTCAGTTCATATTAATTGCATCATTACGGAATCAACTTTTAATGAAATCATCGCGAAACCGATTCAATTAAACCATTGCTTGCTAACTATTTCACATTCACATCTAAACCTTTTTATAGTCAAAGTTAAAATGGCAAACTTTGTTATAATTATGTCAAATGCAAAAAAGTATTCTGTTCAAAAACTTTTTTTACCCGGGTAACGCCGGGTCGTACGGGTAATAAATATATAAAAAAAGTCAATAGTTTTTGCAGACAGTTAAGTGCATAGGATGAGGCTTTTCCTTCATATGCCTCCACTTTCTCATTGCACCTCCTTATATATGGGCAAAGCGCCACTTTCTTTTTTTGGGTCAGACTGTTTTCTCAGTGCGACCTTGTAGCTGATCAGTCATCTCATCGCAGACCAGGGGCTGGTAGTTTATGCTCTCAGCCGAGCAGATTTTCCCTTTGTTCAGCCTAGAAGAATTGGGCCTTTTCTCTCCAATCCTTACTGCAAGCTGGCTGATTTTTTTGGCTGTGTGCTCTTTGCTATAGGCTATGTCGTCGTCCGTCGGGGGATTGGCTGCCATTTTTACAATTAATTTATGGTTGTTTTTAGTATCACTTTATTGATAGCGTAAATAATAAACGGCCTAATAGATTTGCAGTAAATACGCAAGCAAACTTACCAGTAGATCGAAGTTTTAGACGGTGTGTTAAAATTTGATAATTAGCTCTAGCGCAGGAAAGATTCAGAGGTACGGTGTAGCAGCTCAGGTGTACTGTATTGTGAAATGAGTTAGCCGGGTACCTTATCAGTAAATTTACTTGAAATATCGAGTCTCCACTTGAATAAGGACTTAAAGTTATCATTTCTATTCTTGGTTTTTTGGAAGCTACAAGAGAATAATCATGGTAATTATAAAAACCCAACTATTCATTACAGAGTTTTTATGATGATGTAATCACTCAACAAGCCTCACCACTATTATATAATATCTAATAAACTTACCAGTTCCAATATATGTCGTATTACTAAATACAATTCTTGGGATCCCAACAGCCTTTGCTCTTGCCTTAGCTTTTGCTTCATAGGTTAGTCCAGGTATTAATATTCCACTGGGCACTGGGCACTGAGCAATAAGTTTCCCATTACGCTCAATTAGTGTGTGGTCTGCTGTGAAGAAGTGTTGACATGTCAACTTCATGCTTCCATGCGTTTTAAGTATTTAAACAATTTTCTCAGAAGTTCAACTGTGCTTGAATGAAAACAGTCTAACTTTAATATATTACTGTGAAAAATATGTGATAAAGAATTCGGATCGAGTAAGCACTCAATTTTCACCTAAGTTTTATCTCAATTTATGGGTAATTCGATGAGGTTTTAATGTTTTACTGTGTTATAAAGATAGTAGAACTGTGTCGCTGTAGAATATAAAATAGACAATGCTCGGGTAAGCCAGTTTCTAGGTGTACAGTTTTTCTGTGAATTCCCTAATAATATGATCAATCAAAGAGCGTTTCATTGTGGATTTTGATATGGTAGGTGCTGATAATTTACCAAACAAACCTTTCACAGTTTGTAGCCTAAACTTAGCTATTCGGCAAAAGACACTCTTTTTCGGTAATTTGCAATTTTAGTTATGAGTTGCTGTACTCTTATTGGATTGACTTCTGCAAACTCATTTTCTAGTTAAATACTTGTATTTGAAGAAAAGGAAACATTTCACAGCAATTGCTACGGTAAGTTCAGATTACCACGACCTGTATTGAAATGCTTGAATGAGAGCCTTATTTTGTGTGTAATAAGCGACTCGCAACATAACATACTGTAAAGGTTTTTTGCCCTACCTTCACTGCTCCACAAGTACAAGACTCAGTTCAAAGAGTTAATTCATATATTTGTCTATATATTTGTTTATATATTTTTCTATATATTTGTCTATATATTTGTCTATATTTGTCTATATTTGTCTATTTGTAATATAGAAAACCTACAACATGTAATGAACAGGCGTAAAACAGCTCTTCCTTCCGATCAGGGCGCGTGTTCTTTTGTAGCAGGAGTCCCCCGCCTCTCCCTCCACCTGGCTAGACTCGGCTAGTTTGGCTTGGTTTGGCTCAGATCGGCTTCGGTCGGCTTGGCCCTGACCAAGTCTGTCTCAGTATGACTTGTACAGTTCACAACACACTTTTCTCCCCTGGCGACTACGCTCTCCAATTAATGTCTTGAGGAAAATCTTGGCCAGAGCCTCGTGTTAGCGGGTGCCACAGTGGAGGCGCTCTATTTTTTTCAGAGGAGTTTTTGATCGTTGTTCCCTAATATTTCCTTCCGCAGCCGGGTCTGCGTGGCCTCGACCGCTTTTTCCCAATCCTTAGCATCTTGCACCAGCAATCGTGTTTGACTGTGTTGGATCCGCTGCAGTGCATGACTAGCTTGCTCGCGTTCTATCACTTCAGCCAAATTGCGAGCATCTGGCTAGTTCGTAGACGCTTCGCTTACTGCGAGCAGGGCAAGGCAGTTTTTGGCAGGCGAGTGGCGTTTTGGCGTAGAGTAGATACTTCTCTTTGTGGGCTGTGGCGTGTCTTTCTTGTAGTGATAGGGATACAGGCAATCATTTGCAGAGAGCCTCGTTCTGGCTATGGTAGAATTGCCCTTGCACCTCTCTATTCATTAGATACACTATGGGATAGGATAGACCTTCCCCACCTGGTGAGTAGCTTGATGTTACAACACCAGGTTTCGAGAAATGTGCTGCCAATCACAGGAGCAAACAACTACAATGTGGTGTTGTAGCACATGAGACTTAATCTGCCGGTGGCCGGTCACAAATCGGCAGACCTGACAGCTCTTTCCCTTGGCTTGTTTCTCCACTTGTGCTGAGGTGCGTGCAGACAAATATTTACCCCTCCGGCGATTGGCTTCCTCGAGGGGTGACTCTCTGTCTGTCATGCTTCTCTGATGGAAGTGCTTGCACAGAGTGCCTTGGCAGAGGGAGATAAGGGCAGGCCCGGTGAAGGTGGCTCTATTGTTTTTTTTTCGCAGTGCTCATGACGCTACTCGAAAGATCTTGTCCGCTCATTCAGTTAAGGTTACCTCCAAGAGTGCCTCCAAGTCCTTATTGTTTACTTCCAGAATGACTGACTCGGAGCGGCTTATGTTAGCTTTGTTCGTGGTCTCCTCTTCTTCTCCATTTTCTTTATAAGCTATGATATTTGCCGGCTTTGGTCCACTTAGCATTTCATCCGCCTCTTCCAAGGCTTTTTGTGACCAAAGTCAATAGTTTTTGAAGAGAGGTCTCGCAGGCGTTGTAAATGTTTTTCAGTAATCTGATAGTGTCCTGAGTAAGGGAGTGCTTTATTAGGAGGGCATTAGTAGCTGCTGTGAGAACCGTTTTATCGCTTTCCCGTTCCAATTCCGAATCATTTTTGGTGACTCTATTAAATAGCATATTTCGTCTCCGTACCTATCCGGCTTCATAGTAGTTCGGGCCGGCCTAGGGTGATGCTGGATCAGTTCGGATGGGGCTATTTCAGCCAGTACTTTTTCCAATTCAGCTTGAGATGTCACGAGTTTTGCCGGTGCCGTCTTGGGTCCGGCCGAATCTTCTGCTAGACTTGGTTCTTGACTATTTTCTTTCCCAAGCCTGGCTACTCTTTTTTCATAGTTGTCCTCTGCTCACGGTGTTTCCGGCTTCCATGAGCAGTTTCTCCTAGTTTATTGGTCCTAGCATTGGCAGTGGTTATCTCTTAGCCTCAACCAGACTTTTTTCCGGCCTGTCTGATCTGGCCCCTTTCATTTTCTGGCCCTTTGTTGGCTCTAAGGTTGCTGGAGCCTATCCTAACTTTTCTGGGCAGGTGAAGTAAGGCTTTAGTCTTACCTCATTTTATATCGATGATTGGCATTGCCTCTCCTCCAAATACGTGTGATTGCTCTAGGCTTTAAAGACCTGGTATGGTCATACAAACTTTGCTTGCAACTTGGAGTTTTCTCCCCGCTGCTTGCACTTGTTCGTGTGCCATGGTCAGTTGCCAGGTGTGTATAGCGGAGGCTCTTCCTTGTCTTCTTGCTGGATTTCTATCTGGTTTTGCCGCAGGGCTTCATGTACTGTTTCCAGTTTCCTTTGTGCTATTAGTGTGTGTTTGTGATTTGGGAATAACTCGGTCGGCGGATGTTGGTTTTCCAGCTGGTCTTGCAACTTTAACTCGCACCCTAGCATCAGCATAATTACTGTTTCTCCAGCTACGGAGTGGTGGACGGCTAAAAATCCTCTTGTCGGCTGGGGAAATGGCACATCCCATTCATCCTTTCCTTGAGCTAGCAGTAGTGTCTGTAGCAAGTCTCCCAGTCCACAGTTGTTCCTTTCCACTATTCCGTTTGCTTTGAGTGGTACGGAGTGGTGTGAGTTTCACCCACATTCCAGATTTGGCCCTGTTCTGCTATCAGCTGGCTTTCGAACTGTGCCCATCGGTCCATGTGGATCTGCTCCAGCGACCCAAAGCAACAAAATACCTGCTCATCCATGGTGCTTGCTTCCATTGATGTTGTTGTGCCGGGCAGTGCCAGTCCATCTTACCAGCAGGTAAAGTGATCTGTGAGGACCAGTACCCATTTGTTCCCTCTCAGCCTGATAGGGAGTTGTCCAACTAGGTCAACGACTATCATTTTGCAAGGTCTGCTAGCATATAGCCTCTGCCTTTCTCTGACTATTGCGGTTCCTTTTTTTGCGGCTTGGCACACCTCACAACTTTTTACTAGCCATCTGACAGTAGAAGTCAGGCCTGGCCAGTACCAGGTTAACGGGATGGGGCTCGTTGTTCTTCCAACTCTAAAGTGTGCAGAGCGTGTGTTTGCCACACAAAAGTCTCCCTCATGGCTGGCGGACAGATGGTGCACTATCTGGCATGGTTCTGTGAGGCAACCTGTACCTCCAACACACCGTCCCGCTAAATACAAAATGATCATCACATGCGGCTCAGCATGACCAGTTCTCTGCTTTCTTTTTCCACTTGTTTGGCTGGCACTTCGTTTCCTGTAGCAACTGCCTGGTACATTACGGTCACTCGCCCGTTTACAGTGGCCGCTAGTTTTGCCAATTCGCCCTTTCGACTCAGCTCTTTATATGTCATCTGCACTGTCATGGTTGTCGGGCTTCCTAGTGTCCAAAATTTGGCTGGAGGGCAGGCCACCCCCCCCCATACTGCTAATGGTGCCCAGGTTCAATCTCGCCATATTTGGCAAGGAAGTCTCTTTCAAACTACTGATCAACTTTCCGGGGTATGCGATGCTGCCCAGGTTCAATCCCGCCTTGTCAAAGGCAAGAGTCCCATTCAAGCAACTGGTCAGTACCTACTTGGTTGACAGCCCCGTTCTTTAGCCAGTTTTTTCCTTGAGAGGCCTTCGTCCAACTGTACAATGTTTGCGCATTGCCGGCAGTCCTCGCAGGTTTGCCTACTTGGGCCGTCTGTGTTGCCGTGCTTTGGGCCTGATCTGTGCTCCAGCGAATACCGATCTTGAGCCATCGAGCTACTTGATTTGATGGCTCATTTTTTTGGCATAGCCATCAAAGAGAGGCATTGTTAGTTTGAAGGAAGAATTCCTGGCTGTACAGGTAAGGCTGGAAGTGCTTTACGGCCGTGATGACCGCTAGCAGTTCCCGTCGGATGACGCAGCGATTGCGCTCTGAGAAGGTTAAACCTTTGCAGTAGAATGCAAAGATTCTTTCTCGGCCCTATTGAACGTGAGACAGTATGGTTTTGACCCCGTGTTCACTTGCGTCAGTATTTCGAATAAAATGTTTTTGGGGATCCAGATAACTCAGGACAAGTGCAGAGCTGATGCTGTTCTTCAGCTGATTGGAAACAGTCTGTTCATAGCTGGTCCATATTCACGGTTTCTTCTAGGCCTTGAACCACTGCAGGGGTGGGCTATTGTGGCCAACTTTGAGATATATTGTCGGTAGTAGGTGAAGGTCCCCAGAAATCTCTCAAGTTCCTTAATCCCGCATGGGTTTGACCACTCTGTAACCGCCTGCACTTTTGCTAAGTCTGTGGATAGCCCATCCTGGCTAACCATGTGGCCAAGTATCATACCTGGGATTGCAACAGCTCACACTTCGAGAGCTTTAGCTTTAGTTCGGCCTTGTGTAGTCTCTGAAAAATCTCCTCAAGACATTGGAGGTGAGTATCAAAGTCTGGTGCAATAACTATAACGTCATCAAGATACAACAATAGTGTTCTCCAGTGCAGGACATGCAGGATGCGTTCCATTAGCCTTTGGAAGATGGCATAGACGGAGTTCAATGCCAAGGACAACACATTCCACTTATCCGAGCTAGTCCTAGTTGAGAAGGCTAATTCTTTCTGTGGGTCTGCCTCTAGCATCATTTTCTATTACCCGCTGACCAGGTCGAGAGTGCTGAAATATCAATCCTAGGGAGGGAAATGCGTTCGGTTCGGTAACAGTGTTTAGTCACCGGTCTTTCTTCTTTTTAAACAAGACTACAGAGGAGCTTTAAGCTCCGCCGGCTGGCTCAATTAGGCCTTTTTTAAGAAGGTTCTTCACCTATCATTCAGCTTCCGTCTCATCCTCCGGCGCTAGCCTGTGGGGGCTGTTGGATCAGCTGAGTCCTTTTGTAGAAAGGTATCGAGTGTAGTTTTGGGTGGTGATATGGCAGTGGATGTCTCTGTGCAGGTCAATGCAGGTTTTTGTCTGACCTGGTACCATGACCTCCCTGATTACTTGCACTATCCTTTGGAGCAGCCGTCCATGCATGTGGGTGCACACCAGTGCTTTTTTGTCCACCCGAACCACTAACTGCTCGAATTCCAGAGAACATTGGTGTGCCACTAAGAACGACATGCCTTAGATGGCATCTTCATTTAGTCGGCTGACCACAAAAGAACTTGGTCGTAACCTCCCTTAATCAAATCGGCAGTTGAATAATTCCAAATAATGGAAGTTTAGTTCCATCAGCTACCAGGCCAACACTGTTGTTTTTCTTGAGCCGTTCTTGTACGACTCCTGGCAGTCGGTCCAACACTTGCTCGTTCAACAGGTTGGTGGTGCAACGCTTATCAAAAAAAACTGTACGGGTCAACCTTCTACTCTTTCGGGAATGAAGTAACTATGTGAGTGGAGTGGGCGGAGGGCTTGCATCATGGCCACCATGTCTTCTAGAAAGCCACTCAAGGGGTTTTCGACTATGTAACTGGGCAAAGCCGGTTTTTGGGTCCGCCCTTTTCCGAAGTCGACCTGTGGTTCCATCAGATGCTGTTCCTGAAAGCAGGAAAGAGAAGCAATACTTTTAAAGCGGGCTGTTAACTGTCCTGCTGATTTGGTGGTCACTCTCCTACATTTTTAGCTACGTTTCTGTCGTTTGCACGAAGGGAAGTAGGCTGTGTCCAAGACCGGGAAAGGGTGGGAGCTGGCCTCACTCATAAACGAATAGTATTTTTGTGTTTTCAAAGGTTTCTCATGTGCACAAAACTCCCTCAGCTTAGTATTTGCTGGGTGAGACCATCTGTCAGTGTTTCCTCGGTTTCGGGTGACTTTTTCAGGTTTCCGGGGATTTTCGGCCTTAGCACAATCACCAACTGCAGCTACCGCTGTGGCCTTCCTTCGTTTCCCAAAGCTGGTTTTGGGTCACGGAGGCAGTTCTTTTGAACAAGCTCCCATTGGTCACACTCCCAGCAAAGGGTGGACTGTGGGCTCTTCCTCTCTTATCGAGATAGAACTCGATTCTGTAGCTGATTCACCTTTTGTGTGAGAGATCAGATTAATCTTGCTAATTTGCCAATAAGTTTGGTTTTTGCCGAGTTCGCTCAGTTTGGGGGCCGTCTTTTCACGGCTGGCACAGAAGAGCCAGCAGGCTTGCACTCTCTTCACTGTATTTAGAGGTAGACATTTTTGACCTGCAAGTCATCGGCTAGCATGGGTGTTGGTACCCCCAAAAGGTGTCGTTGCAGAGCAGGGTCGCTCAGTGAGCTGCAGAACGCCTCCATGGTCATTTTGTTCATGTAAGGGTTCGGGATATTTCAGTACACAATGCAGAGCAACTTCTTCGCTGGTATGGCATGCTCCTAGAATGGCGTATTCCTTCCTCTTCTGAGAGCATTGAGCTGGCTCAATGTCTGCCTAACGTATAGCCTAAACCTTGCTTGAAGAGCTTTAAACACAGCCTCGGTGCCCTGGTCGGTCCACAGACGTCGGCTTGTTTGCTCAGCGCCTCTTGGAGGTGTAGCAGAGTTTTTTCTTCTATACAGCAATTGGACTCGGCCACCTCCAGGAAGTTTGCAATAAAGTATTCCACGTCTCTTTTCTCGTGTTTTGAGGAGTCTTAAATTGCCGCGCTGGCTCTTGAGGTCCCGGCATCAGCAATATCCATTCCTGAAATGCGACTAACTGGTTGAGACCTGGATCGGCACTCCTTGCCCTTCTGTTAGCAGTGTGTTCAGTGAAAGGCCTCGAAGCAGTCATATGCCACTTCTATGGCAGTGATTCTACTGTCCTTTCTCACTTGTCGGCTGCAGCCTCAAAAGGCAGCTTAGTTAGTAGGGGTATCCCAGCAGGTTTCCCAGTATGGTCTTTTTTTCCGCCTTGTTGTGTCGGTTTCTTGCTGCTGTTTTGCAGGCAGGACTTACACCGCTCTCCTTGAGTTATTTCTTAATGCCACTTTGAAGGCAGCAATAAGTTCTTTTAGTAGAAGCTGCGCTGTCATTTTCAGGTTAGCCCTAATCCGTGATTTCTTGGTTTTGTTCTACTGCCACTTTGAAGGCGTCAGAAATTCCTTCCAGTATGCCCCTTGAGGTAGAGCATGTTGGGATCACCTTATTCCACCGTTACCACTAGTGTAAAGGTTTTGTGCACGAAATTTACTGCTCCTCAAGTAATAGATTCAGTGCAAAGAGTTTAGACATGTATTTGTCTGCTTCGTTCATGTAGGGTTACAATAGAAACCAAGCAACATGTAATGAACAGGCGCAGAAAAACTTAGCTCAGCCTTTTGATTGGGGCACGTGTTTTTTTAATGAGAAGCTCCACCTTCTGCTCCACCTGGCTAGCACTTGACTGACTTGGCTAGGCTCGGATTTGCTCAGCTCGCCCGGACTTGACTCAGCTTGGTTCTGACCGAGTTTGGCTCAGTATGACTTGTTCAGTCAACAACAATACTAACTCTTAGAGATTTTCCGACATTTTAAAATGTCAACAAAGCTTCTCAAAGACTAACAGTATATTAGAATAACACAACTTTTGTAAAGAACATTGATCAAATCAGAAGATTTCCAGTTTGCTCTCAGTAAGTTATCATGACTTGTGCTTGAAAACCGACGAAATAAAGATGCGTAACACAATATATAGAATGCAATAGCTGATATCAACTACCGCAACCATAACTTTTAGTGATGTAATTTTGCACATAATTTTCTTATGAGCATTTTAACTGCAATCATGTTTTGTTGATTTTAATCTTAGAACACCCTGACAGTCAGATCTCAAGCATCAAACACCATAGCGAATGATAGAAAAATATTGATACTTTCTGATAAAATCTACACAAATTTTGTGTAGGCCCATCTTAAACTTGTATCAATGAGTTGCCACATATTTGATTTATTGCAGACCTAAAATTAAGGATGTGAAGATTTTTGTAAAATAATGAAGTATCCAGTAAATCTAGGGGTGTGGGCAGAATTTACAAAAATATCTTTTGCGAGATTTGGTTTTGAACCAGAGAAACTGACTCTGCATAGGCGGTTTTTGTTGTATGGCTAATGAGTTAGATACTAATCAGTAGATGGGGGCCTTTGCAGAGTTCTCTTAAAGCACATCAACTACATAAGTACTGTTTTAGCTTATTCATGTTCTTCAATATCTTGGCTTTCAAATGAGAAATTGTTTGACATAGTGAGACATACATTGGTTGGTGTTTATAAGATTTCCCCAGAGCTTTAGCACAAAAATGTTATATGGTATAGGTTGGAAAGTTGTATGCCATAATTTTCATATTTGGTGTTGTGTTCTCTTATCGCTTATTTTATTGCTTACCGCTTATATTTATCAACTACGATAATCACGCTAGTGGCAGGCGAAGGTAGGACAACTCTGACAAACCAATGAAGATGACAAAGAACTCAGTGTCATTAGCTCTCTATGTAAATATTATTCCTATTAAAAATACCTGAGATTCCAAGCGCCATACTATGTTTTCAATGATATTATGCACTAGTCTTCTCTTTTTATTGTGATGTTCAGTGGCAGAACTGAGACCAATTAATTTTAAGCATTGCATAATCTCACGAAAGTGCAATTGATATATAGCCCTATGGCCACACTACTGCAGGTCACAATTTAATCGCTGTGATTTCACTACCTTTATCATTGACAGTATATTTATTGAAGCATAATTAATTAACCCAGGAAAATGTGTTTGTATTGGTCGAGCGTTAGCACCATCCCAGTCATTGTTGATTATTTAGAATTCTGCTTTATTATTAGCGCTCTTTGGGTTTAATAGAACCAATTGTCACAGAAGAGCGCAGCCTTAATAGCAGCGAAGGGATTGACGACCTAAGGCTAAATAAAATTATGCCATCACATTGTGGAAACCGCAATCAAGTGTTTTTTTATTGCAGGACATACTTTTGACACCCTGTTGTTATAGCTCTGTTATTCTTTGTGTATTGAATATAACAAAATATATTGAAATATTATATGATAAAAGCACTTTCTTAAAGCATAAAAGTATTTTCTGTGCTTTAAAGGGCAGCTAAGCTGGGCTTTAAGAAAGTAAGGCAATAGACTCACTGATTTGAGCATTAGAGAAACTTGGTGGGAGACGCAATAGTGTTAAAAAAGTGAAACATCGGTAGTTACATTATCATATGGTTTATTGCAGTCTTTTACATTAGTATGAGATGATTATTTTGTAAAAATGCTCCATATCTTAATGAGAAAATGGATAATTATTCCACAAACAGTCCTTGGGGTGTTGTAAACACCAAAACGTGAAAATGGCTTGAATACTTTAAATATGCTCAAACAATATCAACTTTTTAACTGTTGTAAGAGTACATGTACATAGCTGATGTTACAAAAATGCTGAAATACTTATGAAAAATAATTTGGATAAAATATTACTGACACCATCAAACTAGGCTTGTTTAAATTCATACATTGATTTATTGCCTATTGTGAAAAGAAGTTGCTTAGTCAAGTGGTGTGTGACTGCCAGCTGTTTTTTAAATATTTTTATGCATATACGTACATGTGCACAGCTATAGCTTTTTTATATCTGTATATGTATATAGCTTTTAAGTTTACTAGAAATACTAGAAATTCTCTCTCATACAGCCCACGACCAAAGTGATAAGGAAAAAAGAAAGGGTACTGATGGTTGAGAAATGCAATATTAGCAGTCAAATGGCACTGCAGTGCAATAAGAGAACTGCAATGGTAGCTGCAATGGTAGCTGTAACGTATTGGGTGTTATTACGTACAACAACAGCAATAATGAAAGGAAAAAATTATGTTTTATATTTCCCCTGCAATATTAGAAATGCAATATTACAAGTAAAATGGCCAGCTGCTATGTAATATACGCAGTTTGAAAGTTGGTAGTGTTAAGTGTAGAATGGTTTTGACAGCAATATGTAATCAAAGTGAAAAAATTGGCCGTGATCACTGAAACCATGGTTAGGTCGGGTGTGTAAGATTTAGAGTTATCTACATAAGCAGAAGGAAAAATTCTCAGTTATTTTGCCAAAAAAGTTGATTCCAGCTTAATTACAGCAGATTTTATGGTCAATAAACTGAATGCATGTTTACCATTAATGCATTAGTGCGAAAACATAGTTCTGAGAAAACTTGTGTTAAAGTTTGATAAAGGAAAACCGATGCACAATTTTGTTTACATTTTAAAACATCATAGCAACCATTATCAAAAAGTTTTGATCTAGGTTTTTGCGTTTATATGCAAAAAATTATGGGGATTTTAAAAATCTAAACATATTTTAGTTGGTTGTCATAGGAATATCTTTATATATATATATTATATATATATATATATATATATATATATATATATATATATATATATATATATATATATAGTATATATATATGAGTATATGCCCCCTTACTTCGGTTTGGTTGAGCAATCTGTGAGAGGTGCGGCACTATTAGCCTTTGTGCAAAGCTCATCACTTTTGTGATTTGAGCACTCTGGTGCCAGCACATTGACTTTCTTAAAGTCTGCAAGGCAACTTAGTTGTTTCGTGGCAGGAAGTCAACTCTCATTGGTAATGGGATTTGTGTCCCTTGCCTAAGCTCTGAGCTGCACTGATGAGGCTTCAATAGCCGAAACAGTATTGTCTGTAGCATGAGTATATGCCCCCTTACTTCGGTTTGGTTGAGCACTCTGTGAGAGGTGCGGCACTATTAGCCTTTGTGCAAAGCTCATCACTTTTGTGATTTGAGCACTCTGGTGCCAGCACATTGACTTTCTTAAAGTCTGCAAGGCAACTTAGTTGTTTCGTGGCAGGAAGTCAACTCTCATTGGTAATGGGATTTGTGTCCCTTGCCTAAGCTCTGAGCTGCACTGATGAGGCTTCAATAGCCGAAACAGTACTGTCTGTAGCATGAGTATATATATATATATATATATATATATATATATATATATATATATATATATATATATATATATATATATATATATTGAGAAATGTGGAAGGCTAATTCTTAAGAAAGGCCATTCTATGCTCACAGATGGCCTAAGAATGCCAAATGGTACCATCAAAGATATAGAAGAAGGATACAAGTACTTGGGGATCATGCAAAGCAACATCAACCACGAAGCCGAGGTACGTCACAAAGCCATTACCGAATACAAGAAACGCCTTCGGCAGGTCTTACGGAGCCAGCTCAATGCCAAGAACCAAATCATGGCAATAAATACCTACGCACTGCCAGTAATAAGATATCCAGCAG
>NW_027045396.1:0-10419 GCF_963576615.1 Watersipora subatra
CATGCTATCTCTAACTCCATAAACCACTGGATTGTAAGTATTAAGTTTATCATCCTTACCTACAGCCTCAACTTAAACTAAATATGTTAAATGTCTAATAAAACTAAACATAAACTTTGAGCTGATTATTCAGATATATTAAAAAACCTTCAGAAAAAGGAGGTCCAACTGCTAGTTTTCACATAGATTTGTTACAAGTTGCCCAGTTCGACTAGTTAACCTAGGAAGATGAATGTGCCATGCGGGTTACATTCCAATCTTTGTGATAGTGAAGTTAAAGTTGGCAAATTGGCACTTTATCTACAAATAAACCAAAAGATTTTAGTGGTTGCTATTAGCAAAAAGAGACAATAGGTTCGTTACTGTGTTTTAAAAAATTCACAACCACTTTAAAAACGTTTAAACAACGGGGTTGTAAAATTAGCCTTATGATTTATCTTGTAAGGTTGCAAGCGTATTATTTTCCAGCAGCATTTAATTTATATGATTTTAACCAAACACCATAAAGTGTTGCTGATATAAAAAACAAACTGTAAAAGATTATGTAATACCTATGAGTCAGTTTATTGTCTCTTAAGTTATTTTTTATATCAGCCCACCTTTAAGTCTGCCAATCAGCTCACTCATATGTGTATCAGCTTATTCTTGTATCTGTGAATCAGATCACTTCTGATTCAGTGTATCAGATCACCTTGGAGACGGTTTATTAGCTTACTCTGATCTGTGTATCAGATCACCCTTGGACTGTTTATTAGCTTACCCTCGAGTCTATGTATTAGCTTACTCTTGTGTGTGAATAAGATCACTTTTAAATCTGTGTATCAGATCACACTTGAGACTTTGTATTAGATCACTCTTGAATCTATACATTCATTTTTTTCCAAAGTTCTGTTTACTGATCTACTCTAGTGTCTGTTTATCAGCTCATTTTTAATTGGTTCCTCAGTTCCCCTTTGAGTTGCATGTGTGCCAGTTTCTGCTTTTTTTAAACGATGCATAATACTGTATTTATATATTGCAGAGTCAACCTGAGCAGATGGGATATTTAGTTCTTTACGATGACAGAGTCTCATGTGAAGAGTTTTTAGCACTATCAACATCAAGGGTAACTTTTTATCACATTGCTGCATTGTTTGCCTCATCAAGCTTCTAGAATAACAAGTTTGCTTAGAAGATATACACTATGCATAACTTTTCAATTTTCTAATTGTCCCATAAGAATATTTTTCTTTAGTACAGTGAAATAGTATAATTTTTAGTACCTTGCTCTCTTCAAAACTGAAGAAAACAAATTACAGTGATGACTTCATTAATAAGTTATTGTTTGCATATGATAGTAATTGCATTGCAAATAGCTCATGATTAAATGACACACATATCCTGCATATGCACTAAAAAGCTAAACAGCAATTTTTCTAAATATTTAAAACGATAGAAAAATAATATGACCTGGTTAAATGGGCTTGTTTTATATACCACTGTATTTTGTATTGTATCAAGCACAGTATGTAACTTTATGCACATTTTATTGTGTTTTTATATTATACATGTATATACATCTTTTTGCATACTAATATGCTTTTCATTAGAAGCAAAAAGCTTGTAGCAGTGTAAAGTCATATTTCTATTCTGATCAACCAACAGAAAATAGTTTCAACCTTGGTTTTTTTAAATAAGACATTAGGACATTAAACATTAAGACCTTAAGACATTAGGAACTCACATAAATATACATTGGAATATCAATAAAATTGTTAATACATGTAGGTCATATGAAAAATGCTGCAATGCAATTAACTACGTACTCTAGCAACTGAAAATTATCAATCACCTCTTCAGCTCAGGTATGTATATAATGTGTAAATATAAAATTGATAGTGACCTGCTATCAACTTTTAGGGAGCTGAGCGCCTGGTGAATCTTTCTAACAAGTTCGATCGCTGCCTGGAACCATATTATTTACTTCAACCCGGAGAAAGAGCGTTAATTGCTAGAGAAAATGCTATGTTAATATGTCACTTAGGAAGACGGTGATTGTGTGAGAGAAGAAGTAATGTCGCCGTTTTAAGGGAACCTGCAATTTCATGTTTTGGTTAGTTTTTAAAAACCAGTTTTCTTAGTTACTCGCTAACAGACTCTCTTTTGCAAACATTTTACTGATGATGCAAGTGTATGATGACAAAAAAGATTACTTGAACTGTATTGAAACATTGAACGTTTTCATACATTTCTTCAATTACAAATTTAAAGCTGAAATTGTATTTCAGAAGTACTTCATCCATTTTATGCAGTAATACTTATGTAAAACCAATGCTCTTACTTTCCAATTTTTTGCAGCTTTTAAAATTGCATGGAAAAGAATTATTTTAGTTTATTGAAAAATCAATTATTTTTTACAATTATTCGTAACTATACAGCTGCACCGGTAGGTAAGTTTAGATTCATGCAAATGATAAACGTTTGGTGTATCTGTTAACACTGTTCAAAGTGCTAAAACATCAAGCTGTAAGTTTATTTTTGTTACGTCTAAGTTATGGTTAAACATAACAGTAGTTTGATACTCCAGTAACAAGTCTTTTATACAGAATAACTAATAATGATAAATAATGATAATGTTTAGTCGATTTATTGGTTTTGATCAAAGTGGTAAAACTTCAACTCAATGGTAAGTTCATGCTCCTACAGCTAATCTTTTACACAAAGCAAGCCTGAATGAGACAAATGTTGTATATTCTATAACCTGAGCTTATTTACTTATAGCTACTGAGTGTGCAGCTGTAATTACAAAAATTCCGCTGCTAAATTAACACATATATAAAATGATATTTTTAGGTTTGCATGAAATACAAATAGCTTGGCTTGCTAATACTTAGAATTAAATCTGAATAAATGTCAGAAGTGATTTCAGGTAAAGTCGCCATTCAAAGGTAAATTCGGCAGCAAATCTGAGCAAATAGTAACAGATCTACTGGCTCATCAAAAATACATTTTCAATCCCAGACAACTTTTCAAAACTTTGAGAATTAACCAGTATTCTGAGAGTAATTAAAGGTAGTTGTAGTATTAGTATTATTACGGCACATTTAGAGAGTGTTGTGTATGATGTACTCCTAATAGAGTGCTTAACATGTTTATCTGTTTAGATTTAATGTTTCATCAAAGTTTAACTGTTTGCTTTCACTTTCAGCAATACCCATCATTTGTTGTGGTTATGCTTTACTTTCAACAATACTCATCATTTGTTGTGGTTATGTTTTACTTTCAGGGTCAGCAACCAATGGTAATTTGTAATGTAATTTGTATTTTAATTAGGAATTAGTGTTAAAAATTAAAATACTTTTCACATTTTGTTAGCTTATAGTCGTATTTTGAATTTATTTTAGAAACAGGACTGACAGAAGCAGTAAAAGCACTTATAAAGATCTATCATTACTACCAGTGTGTTAGCCCGTCTGACCACTCCTAATTTAAAGCTTTCTACTCTGGTTTCTTGTTTTTAATTATGGTAAACTTTTTACCAAATGCTTGTGTAGTAATCTTTTGATGAATTTAATTATTTAATATTATATTTTTGGTAGGGTTCTAATAAGTTTATTTAACTAAATTAACACAAGGAAATGTAAACATTTATATATTACAAAGTTTCTTGAGTTTTTTAAACATGACACTTAAGTTACTTTTAACATATTTTGATAGTTTCATTGAGATTAATTTAAAATGTTGAGTATATTTATTAAACTGCATTTGTATGAGCACCTAGTTAGTTATTTTATTTCCTGCTTCTATTATTCATAATAATATAGCAAAGATAACAAAAATATTAGAATAATGTTTATCAGTTATTATAATCAACATGGCTTGCTGACTGATGGTTGAAGTTAATGGGTGACTATGGAGTGCCATTTGTAAAATTTTGTGATATTCACACTATAAAAACATTTTTAGTATATCAGTTTACATGTTTAATATGTGAAGATTCATGTTTAGTATGCTAACTTACATATTTAGTATGCCAACTTACATGTTTAGTATTTGAAGATTCGTGTTTAGTATGTCAGTTCACATGTTTTATATGGCAAGGTTCATGTTTAGTATGCTAATTTACATGTTTAGTATGTGAAGATTGTTGTTTAGTATGTCAAAATTCATGTTTGGTATGCTAACTTTAATGTTTTGTATTGCGAAACGCGCATGTTCGCTATTCCGTTGCGATCCTGTTTGATATGCCAATACAAATGTTTGTTATTCAACTTTTATTTTATATGCGATCTCCTTTTTATTACATTTCGATGAAATGCTCCTAAGTCAATAGCGCCCTTTTTTACACGTAGCCCGCGGCCCATCGCTAAATAGTTGGCAGACTTACAGAATTTCGATCGATGACCCTGGAGAGTGAAGACACTATAGCGAGATTTCCTCACCGCGTGCATCCGAAGCTAGCTTTGCCACATTCGTTCGTTTAATAGAAAATTCTTTCAAATTCAAGTTACTTGGACTTTGAAAAAAAGGTAAGGCAAGATTCTATTAAAACTCAACTTTCTATATCTGATTTTCTTTACCTCAGCAAGTGAGTATTGTAGGTTGCTGTTCTGTTTTGTAGTAACAACGACGTGGATTTCTTCATCGGCCTTTTTATTTCTTATATATTGAGGAAGTTATCCGTCGACTTACTGAGTTACGACTACTGACTACTTACGCTAAATAGTTTGCCAACTATTTAGCGATGGGCCGCGGGCTACGTGTAAAAAGGGCGCGATTGACTTAGGAGCATTTCTTCGAAATGTAATAAAAAGGAGATCGCATATAAAATAAAAGTTGAATAACAAACATGTGTATTGGCATATCAAACAGGATCGCAACGGAATAGCGAACATGCGCGTTTCGCAATACAAAACATTAAAGTTAGCATACCAAACATGAATTTTGACATACTAAACAACAATTTTCACATACTAAACATGTAAATTAGCAAACTAAACATGAACCTTGCCATATAAAACATGTGAACTGACATACTAAACACGAATCTTCAAATACTAAACATGTAAGTTGGCATACTAAATATGTAAGTTAGCATACTAAACATGAATCTTCACATATTAAACATGTAAACTGATATACTAAAAATGTTTTTATAGTGTGAATATCACAAAATTTTACAAATGGCACTCCATAGGTGACAGACTATTAGGGTTGCAGGTGCTTTGCATGTCAGCAAAGTTTTAGATCATAAAAGTATGCATTGTTCATGTCATGCAAAAAGTGAGTGAAAACTTGGACACTCAGTACTATTACTGGGTATTTTGTGCTGAGTTTAGCCGGTATACATATTTTAACAAAGATGTTAATATAGATAGTTTAAAGATTTATGCATTTAATAAATGAACAAATTCTAACACTTTGAATAACCAAGTTATCTATAGATTCGTATTTTCATTGGCTGACAAAAGTAATGGTTATGCATTTTTAATTACACAAATAAAAATCAGAACATTGAAAGTTTGGCAGTGTTTTAGTTGAAACAAAGAACATTTTATGAACTAAATCACTTTTAATGTCCTAGGTGTAATATTTACCTGTGAATAATTCTTATTTTCACACAATGAATGCAAACTTAATTTTCTGTAATAGGTTTTGTTCAATTACTACATTACCAAGGAATAATGTTGTTCAGCAAACATAACCTACATGTATATCGTTTGTCAGAGCAACACTTGTCAATACAACCACTTATTTATAAATTTGTTACACATTTCATTAAAACTGCCTGGTAAAACAAATGTTCTATAGATGCGCAAGTATTGCTAGCAGGTAATCAATTTGACTGCAGTTCATAGCTCTCAAATCTTTGCTAGAGTCGCTAGGTTAAACCTCAAGTTTACTATTTTTATTCAGCATTGTGTATTTTGTAACAACTTTTGAAAATGTAAATAAAGAATAAAGTGTTTGATCCCTTCCATGCAAATTTGATTAGTTACTCTATTCTAGTTCAAGTCAGCGGGACAGCTAATTAGGTCCTCTTACAATAATTATGAAACAATCAGGTGTATCACTCATCTGACATGCTAGGTTGCATACACTGATAATCATACAGACTAATAAATAATATTTAGTAGATTTACTACCATAAAAGTTGACTTCCTATAAATATAATGGCACATAATAATGATGAGGGAAGAACATAGTTTAGAAGCTCTGTTTATAGATTAACTTGCCGACACCAATAGTTTACCGGTTTCTTTTGTTACCACCAACACAGAATTTGTTAATAGGGAGATTTGGTGTAACCTGCTTCAACACTAGTTTCACTTTGCTTTTACTAAAGTTTCACTTTAGTATGTACTAGCTGTGCTACCCGGTTTTTATTTGATTAAACACGGTTTTTATTTTGATTTACCCGGGTTTTAGTTGATTTTTATTTTACATATGACAACATTTTCCAATCTAGCTTTCAAACTTCATATCATGAGGAAAATGCTTTGTGCAGGTCAAATAAATTAAAAAATAAAACATTCATAGAAGGGTTTAGATGTAATATGGAATTAATTAGCATGTAATAGTGTTTCAAAGTGCAAAGTGTTTTTTTGTATTTGTGCAAAGTGTTTACGTGTAAATGTGAAATAATTAGCAAGTAATAGCTAAATCAAGTCTGTTTTGCTACGGTTACAATAAAAGATGATTCAGTAATGATACAATTAATATGAGCTGAGAAAACCAAATAGAAACCGTGAATATGTTGAATTAAGAACAATTCTTGCATAAACGTGTGTGTATAAAAAAGGTTACTGTTCCAGCAGAAGCTATTCAACAAAACGGAGAGAATATAATTGTTTCTGTGAAAAGAATTGGCTTTGAACCCAGATATAGTAATGGAACCTTACTAAAGATATTTCTTAACACAGGCATCATAACGAGTGGCCGCATTGCTAAAATAATCAGCATGCACAATAGCTATATCTATAGCTGGACACACCTACACACCAACACTGAGAAATATATATAGACATGTACATGAATTCGGCGCTTGATTATTTTTAGCGCAGTTTACTGAATGAACATCACTCAATACAATATAAAAATTAAATAATTGAGCAAACAACTCATCGATTTTAATGAATTATCCTTTTTTCAGTGTATCCATACACGCCTGTGCGTGCATGTTTGCATGTGCGTGTGCATGTGTGTGTGTGTGTGTGTGCGTGTGTGTGCGCATGTGTGCATGCGTGGGTGCGTGTGCGTGTGTGCCTGTGTGTGTGCATGCCTGCAAGTGTGCGTAAATGCATTTGTGCATGTGTGCATATGTGTGCATCTCTGTGTTTCAGTCTGCATAAATGCAATTTACTTCCACATTTTGGCCAAATTCATCCAAACTTTATACACACGCTTAAATCACTAATACAGCTAGTCTCAAACACTCCGTATGCTTCTGGAGAATTATTCTTTAAACATCTACCTGTGGGCCATCTAATTAAAAATAAATAAAAAGTCGAGCATCCCCAGCATACTGCTTGATAAAAATACTAAAATTTATTAAAATAATAAATTGCTAATTTATGTCTTTGAAGAAGAGTAACTAGTTTTAGTACATGTTAATAATAGCACAATTGCATGTTATGGTAAATCTACAGAACACTAAACAAATTTATAGCGTTGTACATTAATTTAACTTGCTAAAGACATGCTGTTTTACAGTTTCCTTGTATAAAAATGTACTGCTCTTTACATGAAATGGAAAATTTTTCCAAAACAAGATATTTGCTGTCTGAAATATTGAAATTGTATCTTCAATTTGCAAGAACATACATTAGATTCCTATTTTCTCAAAATTTCCACTACACATACCAAACACCCAGACCTTTCCAATCCACATTGTAGGAAAGTGTTCTGCAAAAAATCTGTTTCTTTCTAACAATATATCATTAATTTGTTATTATATACAAATTTTATATTGTATATTTTCATTTGCATGATTTTACTTTACTGTTCTTTGTTTTAAATATATTCTCTTTGATCACACTGTGTAATTTGGCTTGAAATATATGATATATTGCAATATATTACTTTATTGATATAGTTTTATATGTCTATATTTTGCTTTATATATTATCGGAGCATCTGCTCACTTTGGTGGACTGAGCTAGAGTAACTTTCTTGTTCTATAAATGACCCTAAGGCCAAGCACGAGTACATCGCATGCTTTTTAAATAACTCCTGAGCAAAATCCAGGTACGCTACATTTGTTTCCCATTTTACAGGATAGAAAATTCACCACCAAAAGCTTAGTAATGTACATGCATGTAACATATATAATAATAAACTAAAACCTTGAAATGTATAAATTTTTCCTTAGCGAAAAGATAGTAGCTGCTCACAGTGAAATGATGAAATGATGCTGGTTGGTCACAATTTTCAGATTAAATTTTAGTTATTTATCATTTATTTAATGTACTACATGTAAGACGTTTCTGTATCTCTCTGGTTGCTGATGCTGCCTATTCAAACTGCATGCTTTTGTGCAAGCTGCAAAACACTCAGCCTGCAGTCATCCAGAACTCGGCTTACTATAAATATTAGGTCGTTGTGCATCAGCCGACTTATGAGTTAAATTCGCGGATGTGGAGTTTCGTTGCGTGTACTTTTTCTCCCCATACATCATTACTACTTTAGAGCTTGGTTTGGCCACAACTGTCTGTTTGGTTGGGCTAAAATTCTGATTTAACTTCTAGTTTGTGGAATTCTTAACAGGACTTTGTTCCCCACATTTTCTTCTCTGCCAGAAACCCTTCCATCCAAATATGTTATATAACCTGCTTTTAATAATGCCTCATTTTTGCAGCTCTTTCAAAAACTGCTGGGTCTGTTTTTTTAACCACGCTTAGAATTTTTGCTTTTATTTCCTGTTTGTATACCAAAGAAAATGGTGCTATACCTGTTGCACTGTTTGGAATTACATGTAGGCTGACCATCAAAAAAATTTCAGATTCCTTGCCATGTTCTCACCATTCTCGTTAACTATTTTCAGAGCTTTCAAGACTGTTCTCTTTACTTCCCAATTTACTTGCAGCTATAGTGGCATTGATTAGACTCATTTTATGCGGCATACTTTTTAAATACTCTTGAAAGTCGTACAAAATAAATTGTGGCATGAAAATGCAAACGTCGCGAAAATCCAACCTGCAAAACACTATGTTTAGGAATTCAATTACTTTTTCAGTTTCTATGAATCTAAAAAATGTACACTCAAAACACTTTAATAATCGATAATGACAACGACTGTAGACCATTTGCAGAGGTTCCAAGATATTCATACTGAGATAAGACAGGGCTTGTCTAGAAACATTGTCATAAAAACAGTAGATTCAATCTAAACACTGACAGCAAAAGTTCTCAGTCTGTTTATTAATTAATACCTGACCACTGTACTCTGCTTCTGAGTTGCTGTTTGGCTTTGACAATGCTCTGATGGCTTCCATGTGGCAACTCTATCACATGCTTTATCAAGCTCACAGAAATCACAATACAATTGCCTCTCAACAGCACTTCATTCATCTCGATGAGCTCAAATTCTAGAGATTTGAAATAAAGTGGAACATTTTTTAAAGTCATTACTGTGAAATGTTTCAAATCTTGAAACATTTGAAAAAAGTTTATCTGAATCTCATAGCAATGTTTACATTTTCTACCAAATTTTCAAAACTTATAGCTACGGAAAGTGATTCGTGAACAACACTATTGGCATACTGATCACCTTCGACTGTTGCTATTAGCGGTGATTGGTTTATCTTGTTCACCATTTGTGAAAATGGATCAGCGCACATCACATTTGGTACACTACACAAAGCTTGAATGACTGGAAACATGAAGCCCAGCATTCTATTTTTGGCACAGGTTTAGATTCTTGGTTTTTGAATATGAATTGGAATGGCTTGTGGTCTGCTATCAACTAAAAATCATCATAAAATGTTCACAGCTTATTCACTGCCGCTACTGTGGAGGATTCTTTATAAAACTTTGCACTGGTGTAATGTCATTTCTTGTGAAAGATTTTACAGGTTTGGCGTAATGCAGGACCACGCTTATTCTTACTCAGGTGCCTATTACTTATGCATCTGTAGCTTAACTTCTACAACCAGATTCAGAAACAACTCAGAACAATTCAGAACCGGTTCTAAATTCCCACTCTCGAGTTTCAGGCATTCTTGCTAAGTCTGTTTTTAAACAGCAGCCACTTGTTCTGTTGGAGAAGATAGAGACATTGTGTCTATTTTCTCCTCCATCTCGGCGACAGGTGCTACTTGTCTGTCAAACTTACAGGTGTGCGCTTGAGCCCTCAAGCAAACAACAAAATCAGATACTGTCTTTTCTGACCTACATTTTATTTTTTGGAACTTGGCCGTCTCCATCATTTTGTTAGTAATT
>NW_027045397.1:0-62500 GCF_963576615.1 Watersipora subatra
AGTCTGTTATTCTCCATTATTGGTGAAGTGTATAAAGTCTGTTATTCTCCATTATTGGTGAAGTGTATAAAGTCTGTTATTCTGCATTTTTGGTGACGTGTATGAAGTCTGTTATTCTCCATTATTGGTGATGAGTATAAAGTCTGTTATTCTCTATTATTGGTGACGTGTATAAAGTGTGTTTTTCTCCATTATTGGTGACGTCTATGAAGCCTGTTATTTTCCATTATTGACGACGTGTATAAAGTATGTTATTCTTCATTGTTGGTGAAGTGTATAAAGTCTGTTATTCTCTATTATTGGTGACGTGTATAAAGTCTGTTATTCTCCATTATTGGTGACATGTATAAAGTCTGTTGTTCTCCTTTATTGGTGAAGTGTATAAAGTCGGTTATCCTCCATTATTGGTGACATGTATAAGGTCTGTTATTCTCCATTATTGGTGAAGTGGATTAAGTCTGTTATTCTCCATTATTGGTGAAGTGTATAAAGTCTGTTATTCTCCATTATTGGTGAAGTGTATGAAATCTGTTATTATCCACTATTGGTGAAGTGTATAAAATCTGTTATCCTCCATTATTGGTGACATGTATGAAGTCTGTTATTCTCCATTATTGGTGAAGTGTATAAAGTCTGTTATTCTCCATTATTGGTGAAGTGTATAAAGTCTGTTATTCTCCATTATTGGTGATGAGTATAAAGTCTGTTATTCTCTATTATTGGTGACGTGTATGAAGTGTGTTTTTCTCCATTATTGGTGACGTCTATGAAGCCTGTTATTTTCCATTATTGATGACGTGTATAAAGTATGTTATTCTTCATTATTGGTAAAGTGTATAAAGTCTGTGATTCTCCATTACTGGTGAAGATTATAAAGTCTGTTATTCTCCATTATTGGTTACATGTATAAAGTCTGTTGTTCTCTATTATTGATGACGTGTATAAAGTGTGTTATTCTCCTTTATTGGTGACATGTATAAGGTCTGTTATTCTCCATTATTGGTGACGTGTATAAAATCTGTTATTCTCCATTTTTGGTGACCTGTATAAAGTCTGTTATTCTCTATTATTGGTGACATGTATAAAGTCTGTTATTCTCCATTATTGGTGAAGTGTATAAAGTCTGTGATTCTCCATTACTGGTGAAGTGTATAAAGTCTGTTATTCTCCATTATTGGTGAAGTGTATAAAGTCTGTTATTCTCTATTATTGGTGACGTGTATAAAGTGTGTTATTCTCCTTTATTGGTGACGTGTATGAAGTCTGTTATTCTCCATTATTGGTGAAGTGTATAAAGTCTGTTATTCTCCATTATTGGTGACGTGTATAAAGTCTGTTTTTCTTCATTATTGGTGACATGTATAAAGTCTGTTATTCTCCATCAGTGGTGACGTGTATAAAGTATGTTATTCTTCACCATTGGTGAATTGTATAGTCTGTTATTCTTCATTATTGGTGACATGTATAAAGTCTGTTGTTCTCCATTATTGGTGAAGTGGATTAAGTCTGTTATTCTCCGTTATGATTGAAGTGTATAAAGTCTGTTTTTCTCCATTATTGGTGACAGGTATAAAGTCTGTTATTCTCCATTATTGGTGAAGTGTATAAAGTCTGTTATTCTCCATTTTTGGTGACGTGTATAAAGTCTGTTATTCTCCATTATTGGTGATGAGTATAAAGTCTGTTATTCTCTATTATTGGTGACGTGTATAAAGTGTGTTTTTCTCCATTATTGGTGACGTCTATGAAGCCTGTTATTTTCCATTATTGATGACGTGTATAAAGTATGTTATTCTTCATTATTGGTAAAGTGTATAAAGTCTGTGATTCTCCATTACTGGTGAAGTTTATAAAGTCTGTTATTCTCCATTATTGGTGAAGTGTATGAAGTCTGTTATTATCCATTATTGGTGAAGTGTATAAAATATGTTATTCTCCATTATTGGTGACATGTATGAAGTCTGTTATTATCCATTATTGGTGAAGTGTATAAAATATGTTATTCTCCATTATTGGTGACAAGTATAAAGTCTGTTATTCTCAATTATTGGTGAAGTGTATAAAGTCTGTTAGTCTCCGTTATGATTGAAGTGTATAAAGTCTGTTATTCTCCATTGTTGGTGAAGTGTATAAAGTCTGTTATTCTCCATTATTGGTGACATGTATGAGGTCTGTTATTCTCCATTATTGGTGACATGTATGAAGTCTGTTATTCTCCATTATTGGTGAAGTGTATAAAGTCTGTCATTTTCCATTATTGGTGAAGTGTATAAAGTCTTTTACTCTCCATTATTATTGAAGTGTATAAAGTCTGTTATTCTCCATTATTGGTGACATGTATCAAGTCTGTTATTCTCTATTATTGGTGACCTGTATAAAGTCTGTTATTCTCTATTATTTGTGACAGGTATAAAGTCTGTTATTCTCCATTATTGGTGAAGTGTATAAAGTCTGTGATTCTCCATTACTGGTGAAGTTTATAAAGTCTGTTATTCTCCATTATTGGTGAAGTGGACTAAGTCTGTTATTCTCCATTATTGGTGAAGTGTATAAAGTCTGTTATTCTCCATTATTGGTGAAATGTATGAAGTCTGTTATTATCCATTATTGGTGAAGTGTATAAAATATGTTATTCTCCATTATTGGTGACATGTATGAAGTCTGTTATTCTCCATTATTGGTGACGTCTATGAAATCTGTTATTTTCCATTATTGATGACGTGTATAAAGTATGTTATTCTTCATTATTTGTGAAGTGTATAAAGTCTGTTATTCTCCATTGTTGGTGACGTGTATAAGGTCTGTTATTCTCCATTATTGGTGACATGTATAAAGTCTGTTATTCTCCATCAGTGGTGACGTGTATGAAGTATGTTATTCTTCACCATTGGTGAAGTGTATAAAGTCTGTTATTCTCCATCATTGGTGAGAAGTATAAAGTCTGTTATTCTCCATTGTTGGTGAAGTGTATAAAGTCTGTTATTCTCCATTATTGGTGACATGTATGAGGTCTGTTATTCTCCATTATTGGTGACATGTATAAAGTCTGTTATTCTCCATTATTGGTTACAAGTATAAAGTCTGTTATTCTCCATTAGTGGTGAAGTGTATTAAGTCTTTTATTCTCCATTATTATTGAAGTGTATAAAGTCTGTTATTCTCCATTATTGGTGACATGTATGAAGTCTGTTATTCTCCATTATTGGTGAAGTGTATGAAGTCTATTATTTTCCATTATTGGTGACGTGTATAAAGTCTGTTATTCTCCATTATTGGTGACATGTATCAAGTCTGTTATTCTTCATTATTGGTGACCTGTATAAAGTCTGTTATTCTCTATTATTGTTGACAGGTATAAAGTCTGTTATTCTCCATTATTGGTGAAGTGTATAAAGTATGTTATTCTTCATTGTTGGTGAAGTGTATAAAGTCTGTTATTCTCTATTTTTGGTGACGTGCATAAAGTCTGTTATTCTCCATTATTGGTGACATGTATAAAGTCTGTTGTTCTCCTTTATTGGTGAAGTGTATAAATTCGGTTATCCTCCATTATTGGTGACATGTATAAGGTCTGTTATTCTCCATTATTGGTGAAGTGGATTAAGTCTGTTATTCTCCGTTATTGGTGAAGTGTATAAAATATGTTATTCTCTATTATTGGTGAAGTGTATGAAGTCTGTTATTATCCACTATTGGTGAAGTGTATAAAATCTGTTATTCTCCATTATTGGTGACATGTATGAAGTCTGTTATTCTCCATTATTGGTGAAGTGTATAAAGTCTGTTATTCTCCATTTTTGGTGACGTGTATAAAGTCTGTTATTCTCCATTATTGGTGATGAGTATAAAGTCTGTTATTCTCTATTATTGGTGACGTGTATAAAGTGTGTTTTTCTCCATTATTGGTGACGTCTATGAAGCCTGTTATTTTCCATTATTGATGACGTGTATAAAGTATGTTCTTCTTCATTATTGGTAAAGTGTATAAAGTCTGTGATTCTCCATTACTGGTGAAGATTATAAAGTCTGTTATTCTCCATTATTGGTTACATGTATAAAGTCTGTTGTTCTCTATTATTGGTGACGTGTATAAAGTGTGTTATTCTCCTTTATTGGTGACATGTATAAGGTCTGTTATTCTCCATTATTGGTGACCTGTATAAAATCTGTTATTCTCCATTTTTGGTGACCTGTATAAAGTCTGTTATTCTCTATTATTGGTGACCTGTATAAAGTCTGTTATTCTCTATTATTTGTGACAGGTATAAAGTCTGTTATTCTCCATTATTGGTGAAGTGTATAAAGTCTGTGATTCTCCATTACTGGTGAAGTTTATAAAGTCTGTTATTCTCCATTATTGGTGACATGTATAAAGTCTGTTGTTCTCCATTATTGGTGAAGTGGATTAAGTCTGTTATTCTCCATTATTGGTGAAGTGTATAAAGTCTGTTATTCTCCAATATTGGTGAAATGTATGAAGTCTGTTATTATCCATTATTGGTGAAGTGTATAAAATATGTTATTCTCCATTATTGGTGACATGTATGAAGTCTGTTATTCTCCATTATTGGTGACGTCTATGAAATCTGTTATTTTCCATTATTGATGACGTGTATAAAGTATGTTATTCTTCATTATTTGTGAAGTGTATAAAGTCTGTTATTCTCCATTGTTGGTGACGTGTATAAGGTCTGTTATTCTCCATTATTGGTGACATGTATAAAGTCTGGTATTCTCCATCAGTGGTGACGTGTATGAAGTATGTTATTCTTCACCATTGGTGAAGTGTATAAAGTCTGTTATTCTCCATCATTGGTGATAAGTATAAAGTCTGTTATTCTCCATTGTTGGTGAAGTGTATAAAGTCTGTTATTCTCCATTATTGGTGATATGTATGAGGTCTGTTATTCTCCATTATTGGTGACATGTATAAAGTCTGTTATTCTCCATTATTGGTTACAAGTATAAAGTCTGTTATTCTCCATTATTGGTGAAGTGTATTAAGTCTTTTATTCTCCATTATTATTGAAGTGTATAAAGTCTGTTATTCTCCATTATTGGTGACATGTATGAAGTCTGTTATTCTCCATTATTGGTGAAGTGTATGAAGTCTATTATTTTCCATTATTGGTGACGTGTATAAAGTCTGTTATTCTCCATTATTGGTGACATGTATCAAGTCTGTTATTCTTCATTATTGGTGACCTGTATAAAGTCTGTTATTCTCTATTATTGTTGACAGGTATAAAGTCTGTTATTCTCCATTATTGGTGAAGTGTATAAAGTATGTTATTCTTCATTGTTGGTGAAGTGTATAAAGTCTGTTATTCTCTATTTTTGGTGACGTGCATAAAGTCTGTTATTCTCCATTATTGGTGACATGTATAAAGTCTGTTGTTCTCCTTTATTGGTGAAGTGTATAAAGTCGGTTATCCTCCATTATTGGTGACATGTATAAGGTCTGTTATTCTCCATTATTGGTGAAGTGGATTAAGTCTGTTATTCTCCATTATTGGTGAAGCGTATAAAATATGTTATTCTCTATTATTGGTGAAGTGTATGAAGTCTGTTATTATCCACTACTGGTGAAGTGTATAAAATCTGTTATTCTCCATTATTGGTGACATGTATGAAGTCTGTTATTCTCCATTATTGGTGAAGTGTATAAAGTCTGTTATTCTCCATTTTTGGTGACGTGTATAAAGTCTGTTATTCTCCATTATTGGTGATGAGTATAAAGTCTGTTATTCTCTATTATTGGTGACGTGTATAAAGTGTGTTTTTCTCCATTATTGGTGACGTCTATGAAGCCTGTTATTTTCCATTATTGATGACGTGTATAAAGTATGTTCTTCTTCATTATTGGTAAAGTGTATAAAGTCTGTGATTCTCCATTACTGGTGAAGATTATAAAGTCTGTTATTCTCCATTATTGGTTACATGTATAAAGTCTGTTGTTCTCTATTATTGGTGACGTGTATAAAGTGTGTTATTCTCCTTTATTGGTGACATGTATAAGGTCTGTTATTCTCCATTATTGGTGACCTGTATAAAATCTGTTATTCTCCATTTTTGGTGACCTGTATAAAGTCTGTTATTCTCTATTATTGGTGACATATATAAAGTCTGTTATTCTCCATTATTGGTGAAGTGTATAAAGTCTGCGATTCTCCATTACTGGTGAAGTGTATAAAGTCTGTTATTCTCCATTATTGGTGAAGTGTATAAAGTCTGTTATTCTCTATTATTGGTGACGTGTATAAAGTGTGTTATTCTCCTTTATTGGTGACGTGTATGAAGTCTGTTATTCTCCATTATTGGTGAAGTGTATAAAGTCTGTTATTCTCCATTATTGGTGACGTGTATAAGGTCTGTTATTCTCCATTATTGGTGACATGTATAAAGTCTGTTATTCTCCATCAGTGGTGACGTGTATGAAGTATGTTATTCTTCACCATTGGTGAAGTGTATAAAGTCTGTTATTCTCCATTATTGGTGAGAAGTGTAAATTCTGTTATTCTCCATTGTTGGTGAAGTGTATAAAGTCTGTTATTCTCCATTATTGCCGACATGTATGAGGTCTGTTATTCTCCATTATTGGTGACATGTATAAAGTCTGTTATTCTCCATTATTGTTGACGTGTATAAGGTCTGTTATTCTGCATTATTGGTGAAGTGTATAGTCTTTTATTCTCCATTATTATTGAAGTGTATAAAGTCTGTAATTCTCCGTTATTGGTGACGTGTATGAAGTCTTTTATTCTCCATTATTGGTGAAATGTATGAAGTCTATTATTTTCCATTATTGGTGACGTGTATAAAGGCTGTTATTCTCCATTATTGGTGACATGTATGAAGTCTGTTATTCTCCATTATTGATGACCTGTATAAAGTCTGTTATTCTCTATTATTGGTGACCTGTATAAAGTCTGTTATTCTCTATTATTTGTGACAGGTATAAAGTCTGTTATTCTCCATTATTGGTGAAGTGTATAAAGTCTGTGATTCTCCATTACTGGTGAAGTTTATAAAGTCTGTTATTCTCCATTATTGGTGACGTGTATAAAGTCTGTTGTTCTCCATCATTGGTGAAGTGGATTAAGTCTGTTATTCTCTATTATTGGTGAAGTGTATAAAGTCTGTTATTCTCCATTATTGGTGAAATGTATGAAGTCTGTTATTATCCACTATTGGTGAAGTGTATAAAATCTTTTATTCTCCATTATTGGTGACATGTATGAAGTCTGTTATTCTCCATTATTGGTGAAGTGTATAAAGTCTGTTATTCTCCATTATTGGTGAAGTGTATAAAGTCTGTTATTCTCCATTTTTGGTGCCGTGTATCAAGTCTGTTATTCTCCATTATTGGTGACCTGTATAAAGTCTGTTATTCTCTATTATTGGTGACAGGTATAAAGTCTGTTATTCTCCATTATTGGTGAAGTGTATAAAGTCTGTGATTCTCCATTACTGGTGAAGTTTATAAAGTCTGTTATTCTCCATTATTGGTGAAGTGTATAAAATATGTTATTCTCCATTATTGGTGACATGTATGAAGTCTGTTATTCTCCACTATTGGTGAAATGTAAAAAGTCTGTTATTTTCCATTATTGATGACGTGTATAAAGTATGTTATTCTTCATTATTTGTGAAGTGTATAAAGTCTGTTATTCTCCATTATTGGTGACGTGTATAAGGTCTGTTATTCTCCATTATTGGTGACATGTATAAAGTCTGTTATTCTCCATCAGTGGTGACGTGTATGAAGTATGTTATTCTTCACCATTGGTGAAGTGTATAAAGTCTGTTATTCTCCATTATTATTGAGAAGTATAAATTCTGTTATTCTCCATTGTTGGTGAAGTGTATAAAGTCTGTTATTCTCCATTATTGCTGACATGTATGAGGTCTGTTATTCTCCATTATTGGTGACATGTATAAAGTCTGTTATTCTCCATTATTGTTGACGTGTATAAGGTCTGTTATTCTGCATTATTGGTGAAGTGTATAGTCTTTTATTCTCCATTATTATTGAAGTGTATAAAGTCTGTAATTCTCCGTTATTGGTGACGTGTATGAAGTCTTTTATTCTCCATTATTGGTGAAATGTATGAAGTCTATTATTTTCCATTATTGGTGACGTGTATAAAGGCTGTTATTCTCCATTATTGGTGACATGTATCAAGTCTGTTATTCTCCATTATTGATGACCTGTATAAAGTCTGTTATTCTCTATTATTGGTGACCTGTATAAAGTCTGTTATTCTCTATTATTTGTGACAGGTATAAAGTCTGTTATTCTCCATTATTGGTGAAGTGTATAAAGTCTGTGATTCTCCATTACTGGTGAAGTTTATAAAGTCTGTTATTCTCCATTATTGGTGACATGTATAAAGTCTGTTGTTCTCCATTATTGGTGAAGTGGATTAAGTCTGTTATTTTCTATTATTGGTGAAGTGTATAAAGTCTGTTATTCTCCATTATTGGTGAAATGTATGAAGTCTGTTATTATCCACTATTGGTGAAGTGTATAAAATCTGTTATTCTCCATTATTGGTGACATGTATGAAGTCTGTTATTCTCCATTATTGGTGAAGTGTATAAAGTCTGTTATTCTCCATTATTGGTGAAGTGTATAAAGTCTGTTATTCTTCATTTTTGGTGACGTGTATAAAGTCTGTTATTCTCCATTATTGGTGATGAGTATAAAGTCTGTTATTCTCTATTATTGGTGACGTGTATAAAGTGTGTTTTTCTCCATTATTGGTGACGTCTATGAAGCCTGTTATTTTCCATTATTGATGACGTGTATAAAGTATGTTATTCTTCATTACTGGTATAGTGTATAAAGTCTGTGATTCTCCATTACTGGTGAAGATTATAAAGTCTGTTATTCTCCATTATTGGTGACATGTATAAAGTCTGTTATTCTCCATTATTGGTGACAAGTATAAAGTCTTTTATTCTCCATTATTGGTGAAGTGTATAAAGTCTGTTATTCTCCATTATTGGTGAAGTGTATGAAGTCTATTATTCCCCATTATTGGTGACATGTATCAAGTCTGTTATTCTCCATTATTGGTGACCTGTATAAAGTCTGTTATTCTCTATTATTTGTGACAGGTATAAAGTCTGTTATTCTCCATTCATGGTGAAGTGTATAAAGTCTGTTATTCTCCATTACTGGTGAAGTTTATAAAGTCTGTTATTCTCCATTATTGGTGACATGTATAAAGTCTGTTGTTCTCCATTATTGGTGAAGTGGATTAAGTCTGTTATTCTCCATTATTGGTGAAGTGTATAAAGTCTGTTATTCTCCATTATTGGTGATGTGTATGAAGTCTGTTATTATCCATTATTGGTGAAGTGTATAAAATATGTTATTCTCTATTATTGGTGACATGTATGAAGTCTGTTATTCTCCATTATTGGTGAAATGTATAAAGTCTGTTATTTTCCATTATTGGTGACGTCTATGAAGTCTGTTATTTTCCATTATTGATGACGTGTATAAAGTATGTTATTCTTCATTATTTGTGAAGTGTATAAAGTCTGTTATTCTCCATTATTGGTGACGTGTATAAGGTCTGTTATTCTCCATTATTGGTGACATGTATAAAGTCTGTTATTCTCCATCAGTGGTGACGTGTATGAAGTATTTTATTCTTCACCATTGGTGAAGTGTATAAAGTCTGTTATTCTCCATTATTGGTGAGAAGTATAAATTCTGTTATTCTCCATTGTTGGTGAAGTGTATAAAGTCTGTTATTCTCCATTATTGCTGACATGTATGAGGTCTGTTATTCTCCATTATTGGTGACATGTATAAAGTCTGTTATTCTCCATTATTGTTGACGTGTATAAGGTCTGTTATTCTGCATTATTGGTGACATGTATAAAGTCTGTTATTCTCCATTATTGGTGACAAGTATAAAGTCTTTTATTCTCCATTATTGGTGAAGTGTATGAAGTCTTTTATTCTCCATTATTATTGAAGTGTATAAAGTCTGTTATTCTCCATTATTGGTGAAGTGTATGAAGTCTATTATTCCCCATTATTGGTGACATGTATCAAGTCTGTTATTCTCCATTATTGGTGACCTGTATAAAGTCTGTTATTCTCTATTATTGGTGACATATATAAAGTCTGTTTTTCTCCATTATTGGTGACAGGTATAAAGTCTGTTATTTTCCATTATTGGTGAAGTGTATAAAGTCTGTGATTCTCCATTACTGGTGAAGTTTTTAAAGTCTGTAATTCTCCATTATTGGTGACATGTATAAAGTCTGTTGTTCTCCATTATTGGTGAAGTGGATTAAGTCTGTTGTTCTCCTTTATTGGTGAAGTGTATAAAGTCGGTTATCCTCCATTATTGGTGACATGTATAAGGTCTGTTATTCTCCATTATTGGTGACAGGTATAAAGTCTGTTATTCTCCATTATTGGTGAAGTGTATGAAGTCTGTGATTCTCCATTACTGGTGAAGTTTTTAAAGTCTGTTATTCTCCATTTTTGGTGACGTGTATAAAGTCTGTTATTCTCCATTATTGGTGACATGTATAAAGTCTGTTGTTCTCCTTTATTGGTGAAGTGTATAAAGTCGGTTATCCTCCATTATTGGTGACATGTATAAGGTCTGTTATTCTCCATTATTGGTGAAGTGGATTAAGTCTGTTATTCTCCATTATTGGTGAAGTGTATAAAGTCTGTTATTCTCCATTATTGGTGAAGTGTATGAAGTCTGTTATTATCCATTATTGGTGAAGTGTATAAAATCTGTTATTCTCCATTATTGGTGACATGTATGAAGTCTGTTATTCTCCATTATTGGTGAAGTGTATAAAGTCTGTTATTCTCCATTATTGGTGAAGTGTATCAAGTCTGTTATTCTCCATTTTTGGTGACGTGTATGAAGTCTGTTATTCTCCATTATTGGTGATGAGTATAAAGTCTGTTATTCTCTATTATTGGTGACGTGTATAAAGTGTGTTTTTCTCCATTATTGGTGACGTCTATGAAGCCTGTTATTTTCCATTATTGATGACGTGTATAAAGTATGTTATACTTCATTGTTGGTGAAGTGTATAAAGTCTGTTATTCTCTATTATTGGTGACATGTATAAGGTCTGTTATTCTCCATTATTGTTGAAGTGGATTAAGTCTGTTATTCTCCATTTTTGGTGACGTGTATGAAGTCTGTTATTCTCCATTATCGGTGAAGTGTATAAAGTCTTTTATTCTCCATTATTATTGAAGTGTATACAGTCTGTTATTCTCCATTATTGGTGACATGTATGAAGTCTGTTATTCTCCATTATTGGTGAAGTGTAAGAAGTCTATTATTCTCCATTATTGGTGACGTGTATAAAGTCTGTTATTCTCCATTATTGGTGACATGTATCAAGTCTGTTATTCTCTATTATTGGTGACCTGTATAAAGTCTGTTATTCTCTATTATTTGTGACAGGTATAAAGTCTGTTATTCTCCATTATTGGTGAAGTGTATAAAGTCTGTGATTCTCCATTACTGGTGAAGTTTATAAAGTCTGTTATTCTCCATTATTGGTGACATGTATAAAGTCTGTTGTTCTCCATTATTGGTGAAGTGGATTAAGTCTGTTATTCTCCATTATTGGTGAAGTGTATAAAGTCTGTTATTCTCCATTATTGGTGAAATGTATGAAGTCTGTTATTATCCATTATTGGTGAAGTGTATAAAATATGTTATTCTCCATTATTGGTGACATGTATGAAGTCTGTTATTCTCCATTATTGGTGACGTCTATGAAATCTGTTATTTTCCATTATTGATGACGTGTATAAAGTATGTTATTCTTCATTATTTGTGAAGTGTATAAAGTCTGTTATTCTCCATTGTTGGTGACGTGTATAAGGTCTGTTATTCTCCATTATTGGTGACATGTATAAAGTCTGTTATTCTCCATCAGTGGTGACGTGTATGAAGTATGTTATTCTTCACCATTGGTGAAGTGTATAAAGTCTGTTATTCTCCATCATTGGTGAGAAGTATAAAGTCTGTTATTCTCCATTGTTGGTGAAGTGTATAAAGTCTGTTATTCTCCATTATTGGTGACATGTATGAGGTCTGTTATTCTCCATTATTGGTGACATGTATAAAGTCTGTTATTCTCCATTATTGGTTACAAGTATAAAGTCTGTTATTCTCCATTAGTGGTGAAGTGTATTAAGTCTTTTATTCTCCATTATTATTGAAGTGTATAAAGTCTGTTATTCTCCATTATTGGTGACATGTATGAAGTCTGTTATTCTCCATTATTGGTGAAGTGTATGAAGTCTATTATTTTCCATTATTGGTGACGTGTATAAAGTCTGTTATTCTCCATTATTGGTGACATGTATCAAGTCTGTTATTCTCCATTATTGGTGAAGTGTATAAAGTCTGTTATTCTCCATTATTGGTGAAGTGTATAAAGTCTGTTATTCTCCATTTTTGGTGCCGTGTATCAAGTCTGTTATTCTCCATTATTGGTGACCTGTATAAAGTCTGTTATTCTCTATTATTGGTGACAGGTATAAAGTCTGTTATTCTCCATTATTGGTGAAGTGTATAAAGTCTGTGATTCTCCATTACTGGTGAAGTTTATAAAGTCTGTTATTCTCCATTATTGGTGAAGTGTATAAAATATGTTATTCTCCATTATTGGTGACATGTATGAAGTCTGTTATTCTCCATTATTGGTGAAATGTAAAAAGTCTGTTATTTTCCATTATTGATGACGTGTATAAAGTATGTTATTCTTCATTATTTGTGAAGTGTATAAAGTCTGTTATTCTCCATTATTGGTGACGTGTATAAGGTCTGTTATTCTCCATTATTGGTGACATGTATAAAGTCTGTTATTCTCCATCAGTGGTGACGTGTATGAAGTATGTTATTCTTCACCATTGGTGAAGTGTATAAAGTCTGTTATTCTCCATTATTATTGAGAAGTATAAATTCTGTTATTCTCCATTGTTGGTGAAGTGTATAAAGTCTGTTATTCTCCATTATTGCTGACATGTATGAGGTCTGTTATTCTCCATTATTGGTGACATGTATAAAGTCTGTTATTCTCCATTATTGTTGACGTGTATAAGGTCTGTTATTCTGCATTATTGGTGAAGTGTATAGTCTTTTATTCTCCATTATTATTGAAGTGTATAAAGTCTGTAATTCTCCGTTATTGGTGACGTGTATGAAGTCTTTTATTCTCCATTATTGGTGAAATGTATGAAGTCTATTATTTTCCATTATTGGTGACGTGTATAAAGGCTGTTATTCTCCATTATTGGTGACATGTATCAAGTCTGTTATTCTCCATTATTGATGACCTGTATAAAGTCTGTTATTCTCTATTATTGGTGACCTGTATAAAGTCTGTTATTCTCTATTATTTGTGACAGGTATAAAGTCTGTTATTCTCCATTATTGGTGAAGTGTATAAAGTCTGTGATTCTCCATTACTGGTGAAGTTTATAAAGTCTGTTATTCTCCATTATTGGTGACATGTATAAAGTCTGTTGTTCTCCATTATTGGTGAAGTGGATTAAGTCTGTTATTTTCTATTATTGGTGAAGTGTATAAAGTCTGTTATTCTCCATTATTGGTGAAATGTATGAAGTCTGTTATTATCCACTATTGGTGAAGTGTATAAAATCTGTTATTCTCCATTATTGGTGACATGTATGAAGTCTGTTATTCTCCATTATTGGTGAAGTGTATAAAGTCTGTTATTCTCCATTATTGGTGAAGTGTATAAAGTCTGTTATTCTTCATTTTTGGTGACGTGTATAAAGTCTGTTATTCTCCATTATTGGTGATGAGTATAAAGTCTGTTATTCTCTATTATTGGTGACGTGTATAAAGTGTGTTTTTCTCCATTATTGGTGACGTCTATGAAGCCTGTTATTTTCCATTATTGATGACGTGTATAAAGTATGTTATTCTTCATTACTGGTATAGTGTATAAAGTCTGTGATTCTCCATTACTGGTGAAGATTATAAAGTCTGTTATTCTCCATTATTGGTGACATGTATAAAGTCTGTTATTCTCCATTATTGGTGACAAGTATAAAGTCTTTTATTCTCCATTATTGGTGAAGTGTATGAAGTCTTTTATTCTCCAATATTATTGAAGTGTATAAAGTCTGTTATTCTCCATTATTGGTGAAGTGTATGAAGTCTATTATTCCCCATTATTGGTGACATGTATCAAGTCTGTTATTCTCCATTATTGGTGACCTGTATAAAGTCTGTTATTCTCTATTATTTGTGACAGGTATAAAGTCTGTTATTCTCCATTCATGGTGAAGTGTATAAAGTCTGTGATTCTCCATTACTGGTGAAGTTTATAAAGTCTGTTATTCTCCATTATTGGTGACATGTATAAAGTCTGTTGTTCTCCATTATTGGTGAAGTGGATTAAGTCTGTTATTCTCCATTATTGGTGAAGTGTATAAAGTCTGTTATTCTCCATTATTGGTGATGTGTATGAAGTCTGTTATTATCCATTATTGGTGAAGTGTATAAAATATGTTATTCTCTATTATTGGTGACATGTATGAAGTCTGTTATTCTCCATTATTGGTGAAATGTATAAAGTCTGTTATTTTCCATTATTGGTGACGTGTATAAAGTATGTTATTCTTCATTATTTGTGAAGTGTATAAAGTCTGTTATTCTCCATTATTGGTGACGTGTATAAGGTCTGTTATTCTCCATTATTGGTGACATGTATAAAGTCTGTTATTCTCCATCAGTGGTGACGTGTATGAAGTATTTTATTCTTCACCATTGGTGAAGTGTATAAAGTCTGTTATTCTCCATTATTGGTGATGTGTATGAAGTCTGTTATTATCCATTATTGGTGAAGTGTATAAAATATGTTATTCTCTATTATTGGTGACATGTATGAAGTCTGTTATTCTCCATTATTGGTGACATGTATAAAGTCTGTTATTCTCCATCAGTGGTGACGTGTATGAAGTATTTTATTCTTCACCATTGGTGAAGTGTATAAAGTCTGTTATTCTCCATTATTGGTGAGAAGTATAAATTCTGTTATTCTCCATTGTTGGTGAAGTGTATAAAGTCTGTTATTCTCCATTATTGCTGACATGTATGAGGTCTGTTATTCTCCATTATTGGTGACATGTATAAAGTCTGTTATTCTCCATTATTGTTGACGTGTATAAGGTCTGTTATTCTGCATTATTGGTGACATGTATAAAGTCTGTTATTCTCCATTATTGGTGACAAGTATAAAGTCTTTTATTCTCCATTATTGGTGAAGTGTATGAAGTCTTTTATTCTCCATTATTATTGAAGTGTATAAAGTCTGTTATTCTCCATTATTGGTGAAGTGTATGAAGTCTATTATTCCCCATTATTGGTGACATGTATCAAGTCTGTTATTCTCCATTATTGGTGACCTGTATAAAGTCTGTTATTCTCTATTATTGGTGACATATATAAAGTCTGTTTTTCTCCATTATTGGTGACAGGTATAAAGTCTGTTATTCTCCATTATTGGTGAAGTGTATAAAGTCTGTGATTCTCCGTTACTGGTGAAGTTTTTAAAGTCTGTAATTCTCCATTATTGGTGACATGTATAAAGTCTGTTGTTCTCCATTATTGGTGAAGTGGATTAAGTCTGTTGTTCTCCTTTATTGGTGAAGTGTATAAAGTCGGTTATCCTCCATTATTGGTGACATGTATAAGGTCTGTTATTCTCCATTATTGGTGACAGGTATAAAGTCTGTTATTCTCCATTATTGGTGAAGTGTATAAAGTCTGTGATTCTCCATTACTGGTGAAGTTTTTAAAGTCTGTTATTCTCCATTTTTGGTGACGTGTATAAAGTCTGTTATTCTCCATTATTGGTGACATGTATAAAGTCTGTTGTTCTCCTTTATTGGTGAAGTGTATAAAGTCGGTTATCCTCCATCATTGGTGACATGTATAAGGTCTGTTATTCTCCATTATTGGTGAAGTGGATTAGGTCTGTTATTCTCCATTATTGGTGAAGTGTATAAAGTCTGTTATTCTCCATTATTGGTGAAGTGTATGAAGTCTGTTATTATCCATTATTGGTGAAGTGTATAAAATCTGTTATTCTCCATTATTGGTGACATGTATGAAGTCTGTTATTCTCCATTATTGGTGAAGTGTATAAAGTCTGTTATTCTCCATTATTGGTGAAGTGTATCAAGTCTGTTATTCTCCATTTTTGGTGACGTGTATGAAGTCTGTTATTCTCCATTATTGGTGATGAGTATAAAGTCTGTTATTCTCTATTATTGGTGACGTGTATAAAGTGTGTTTTTCTCCATTATTGGTGACGTCTATGAAGCCTGTTATTTTCCATTATTCATGACGTGTATAAAGTATGTTATACTTCATTGTTGGTGAAGTGTATAAAGTCTGTTATTCTCTATTATTGGTGACATGTATAAGGTCTGTTATTCTCCATTATTGTTGAAGTGGATTAAGTCTGTTATTCTCCATTTTTGGTGACGTGTATGAAGTCTGTTATTCTCCATTATCGGTGAAGTGTATAAAGTCTTTTATTCTCCATTATTATTGAAGTGTATACAGTCTGTTATTCTCCATTATTGGTGACATGTATGAAGTCTGTTATTCTCCATTATTGGTGAAGTGTAAGAAGTCTATTATTCTCCATTATTGGTGACGTGTATAAAGTCTGTTATTCTCCATTATTGGTGACATGTATCAAGTCTGTTATTCTCTATTATTGGTGACCTGTATAAAGTCTGTTATTCTCTATTATTTGTGACAGGTATAAAGTCTGTTATTCTCCATTATTGGTGAAGTGTATAAAGTCTGTGATTCTCCATTACTGGTGAAGTTTATAAAGTCTGTTATTCTCCATTATTGGTGACATGTATAAAGTCTGTTGTTCTCCATTATTGGTGAAGTGGATTAAGTCTGTTATTCTCCATTATTGGTGAAGTGTATAAAGTCTGTTATTCTCCATTATTGGTGAAATGTATGAAGTCTGTTATTATCCATTATTGGTGAAGTGTATAAAATATGTTATTCTCCATTATTGGTGACATGTATGAAGTCTGTTATTCTCCATTATTGGTGACGTCTATGAAATCTGTTATTTTCCATTATTGATGACGTGTATAAAGTATGTTATTCTTCATTATTTGTGAAGTGTATAAAGTCTGTTATTCTCCATTGTTGGTGACGTGTATAAGGTCTGTTATTCTCCATTATTGGTGACATGTATAAAGTCTGTTATTCTCCATCAGTGGTGACGTGTATGAAGTATGTTATTCTTCACCATTGGTGCAGTGTATAAAGTCTGTTATTCTCCATCATTGGTGAGAAGTATAAAGTCTGTTATTCTCTATTGTTGGTGAAGTGTATAAAGTCTGTTATTCTCCATTATTGGTGACATGTATGAGGTCTGTTATTCTCCATTATTGGTGACATGTATAAAGTCTGTTATTCTCCATTATTGGTTACAAGTATAAAGTCTGTTATTCTCCATTAGTGGTGAAGTGTATTAAGTCTTTTATTCTCCATTATTATTGAAGTGTATAAAGTCTGTTATTCTCCATTATTGGTGACATGTATGAAGTCTGTTATTCTCCATTATTGGTGAAGTGTATGAAGTCTATTATTTTCCATTATTGGTGACGTGTATAAAGTCTGTTATTCTCCATTATTGGTGACATGTATCAAGTCTGTTATTCTTCATTATTGGTGACCTGTATAAAGTCTGTTATTCTCTATTATTGTTGACAGGTATAAAGTCTGTTATTCTCCATTATTGGTGAAGTGTATAAAGTATGTTATTCTTCATTGTTGGTGAAGTGTATAAAGTCTGTTATTCTCTATTTTTGGTGACGTGCATAAAGTCTGTTATTCTCCATTATTGGTGACATGTATAAAGTCTGTTGTTCTCCTTTATTGGTGAAGTGTATAAAGTCGTTTATCCTCCATTATTGGTGACATGTATAAGGTCTGTTATTCTCCATTATTGGTGAAGTGGATTAAGTCTGTTATTCTCCATTATTGGTGAAGCGTATAAAATATGTTATTCTCTATTATTGGTGAAGTGTATGAAGTCTGTTATTATCCACTATTGGTGAAGTGTATAAAATCTGTTATTCTCCATTATTGGTGACATGTATGAAGTCTGTTATTCTCCATTATTGGTGAAGTGTATAAAGTCTGTTATTCTCCATTTTTGGTGACGTGTATAAAGTCTGTTATTCTCCATTATTGGTGATGAGTATAAAGTCTGTTATTCTCTATTATTGGTGACGTGTATAAAGTGTGTTTTTCTCCATTATTGGTGACGTCTATGAAGCCTGTTATTTTCCATTATTGATGACGTGTATAAAGTATGTTCTTCTTCATTATTGGTAAAGTGTATAAAGTCTGTGATTCTCCATTACTGGTGAAGATTATAAAGTCTGTTATTCTCCATTATTGGTTACATGTATAAAGTCTGTTGTTCTCTATTATTGGTGACGTGTATAAAGTGTGTTATTCTCCTTTATTGGTGACATGTATAAGGTCTGTTATTCTCCATTATTGGTGACCTGTATAAAATCTGTTATTCTCCATTTTTGGTGACCTGTATAAAGTCTGTTATTCTCTATTATTGGTGACATATATAAAGTCTGTTATTCTCCATTATTGGTGAAGTGTATAAAGTCTGCGATTCTCCATTACTGGTGAAGTGTATAAAGTCTGTTATTCTCCATTATTGGTGAAGTGTATAAAGTCTGTTATTCTCTATTATTGGTGACGTGTATAAAGTGTGTTATTCTCCTTTATTGGTGACGTGTATGAAGTCTGTTATTCTCCATTATTGGTGAAGTGTATAAAGTCTGTTATTCTCCATTATTGGCGACGTGTATAAAGTCTGTTTTTCTTCATTATTGGTGACATGTATAAAGTCTGTTATTCTCCATCAGTGGTGACGCGTATAAAGTATGTTATTCTTCACCATTGGTGAATTGTATAAAGTCTGTTATTCTTCATTATTGGTGACAAGTATAAAGTCTGTTTTTCTCAATTATTGGTGAAGTGTATAATGTCTGTTAGTCTCCGTTATTATTGAAGTGTATAAAGTCTGTTGTTCTCCATTATTGGTGAAGTGGATTAAGTCTGTTATTCTCCATTATTGGAGAAGTGTATAGAGTCTGTTATTCTCCATTATTGGTGAAGTGTATGAAGTCTGTTATTATCCATTATTGGTGAAGTGTATAAAATATGTTATTCTCCATTATTAGTGACATGTATGAAGTCTGTTATTCTCCATTATTGGTGAAGTGTATAAAGTCTGTCATTTTCCATTATTGGTGACGTGTATGAAGTCTGTTGTTTTCCATTATTGATGATGTGTATAAAGAATGTTATTCTTCATTATTTGTGAAGTGTATAAAGTCTGTTATTCTCCATTATTGGTGACGTGTATAAGGTCTGTTATTCTCCATTATTGGTGAAGTGTATAAAGTGTGTTTTTCTCCATTATTGGTGACGTCTATGAAGCCTGTTATTTTCCATTATTGATGACGTGTATAAAGTATGTTATTCTTCATTATTGGTAAAGTGTATAAAGTCTGTGATTCTCCATTACTGGTGAAGATTATAAAGTCTGTTATTCTCCATTATTGGTTACATGTATAAGGTCTGTTATTCTCCATTATTGGTGACGTGTATAAAATCTGTTATTCTCCATTTTTGGTGACCTGTATAAAGTCTGTTATTCTCTATTATTGGTGACATATATAAAGTCTTTTATTCTCCATTGTTGGTGACATGTATAAAGTCTGTTATTCTCCACTATTGGTGACGTGTATAAAGTATGTTATTCTCCATTGTTGGTGACGTGTATAAAGTCTGTTATTCTCCATTATTGGTGAAGTGTATAAAGTCTGTTATTCTTCATTATTGGTGAAGTGTATAAAGTCTGTTAATCTCCATCATTGGTGAAGTGTATAAAGTCCTTTATTCTCCATTGTTGGTGACATGTATAAAGTCTGTTATTTTCCATTATTGGTGACGTGTATAAAGTATGTTATTCTCCATTGTTGGTGACGTGTATAACGTCTGTTATTCTCCATTATTGGTGAAGTGTATAAAGTCTGTTATTCTTCATTATTGGTGAAGTGTATAAAGTCTGTTAATCTCCATCATTGGTGAAGTGTATCAAGTCTTTTATTCTCCATTATTGGTGAAGTGTATGAAGTCTGTTATTATCCATTATTGGTGATGTTTATAAATTCTGTTATTCTCCATTATTGGTGACGTGTATAACGTCTGTTATTCTTCATTATTGGTGAAGTGTATAAAGTCGTTTATTCTCCATTATTCGTGACGTGTATAAAGTCTGTTATTCTCTATTACGTGTGTTGTGTATAAGGTCTGTTATTCTCCATTATATGTGACCTGTATAAAGTCTGTTATTCTCCATTATTGGTGACATGTATAAAGTCTGTTATTCTCCATTGTCGGTGACATGTATAAAGTCTGTTATTCGCCATTATTGGTGACGTGTATAAAGTCTGTTATTCTCCATTATTGGTGAAGCGTATCAAGTCTGTTATTCTCCACCATTGGTGAAGTGTATAAAAGCTTTAATTCTCCATTATTGGTGAAGTGTATGAAGTCTGTTATTATCCATTGTTGGTGAAGTTTATAAAGTCGGTTATTCTCCATTATTGGTGACGTGTACAACGACTGTTATTCTCCATTATTGGTGAAGTGTATAAAGTCTTTTATTCTCCATTATTCGTGACGCGTATAAAGTCTGTTATTCTACATTACTGGTGTTGTGTATAAAATCTGTTGTTCTCCATTATATGTGACGTGAATAAAGTCTGTTATTCTCCATCATTGGTGAAGTGTATAAAGTCTTTTATTAAACCTCTATTACTAGTAGTTAGTAACACAAGAGTTCTGTTATATTTTTTTCAGGTGGTAAACTGATGAGCTGCTGTACACTGTTGCACTATAGAACTGTCACATTTTCCTGTTTTCTTTAGTGCTCGCCGAGGAGGAATGTCAGTTGTACGTAATCTTTCATGCCAAGTTCTATACCTGCACCATCTACAGTTATCGCCACCCGATAGATGGTGACAGTTTTGAAGGCAGTTCTGATCAGCAAGAGTATAAATTCATGAATTGCGAAATAATGATTCAGCTTGAGGTACGTTCTTAGAGTTCTTCCATTTTTCCTGACTAAATGTAATTTTAATTTTGTGTGTAAACATTAAAAAATAACTAGCATTGATAGAAAGCTATGAATTTTCTCTATTGTTCTATGGTATTTGATCAGTTGTAAAGTTCTATGATATCTGATATATTATAAGGTTCAATAGTATCTGATCTATTGTAAGGTTCTATGGTATTTGATGGGTCAAAAGACTGTATTTCCGCACAAGAAAATTTCTGCTTGAATGTCTAACATTAGTTCATATCATGTGAACAACCTTGCTAGAGTTGCCTGCCTGCGGACAAGCAACTCAAACAACAAGCTTCACAAGATTCCTTTCATGATTTGAACTTGTCTAATATGTATTATCCCCTTGGTTACCAATCAGTTTTATGGAGTTTTCCTACAGTGGCATTCGGACATATCCATAAAAAATCAGATTTTAAACAAGGAATTAAATGCCAAGTGGGTACCAGCTTTATTTCTAGCAAAATAAAGAAATATAAATAAAAACATTAACTAATGGTTTAAGTAAAAAAATTTTATACATTTGGCTAACACCAAACCCTGAGATAAAATGCAAGATGAAAAATAAATTCTAGTAGATTAATAGCTTTTTAGATTGCCATTCAAAATACTAATAAATTCTAACTGCAAATCACCTTATTCAAAGTTTATTTTTGGAAAGATACATTTACCAGCTGCTTAATAATAAACTCAGAGTTAGTAAGTGCCTCTCGTAGTTGAAGTGAATGGATTATGTTACGGAAGGATAAGAATGTTTGTAAGCTAAGAAAGAATTTGTCTTGATGCTGATAGCTTATAGAAGATTTTAGCTTTTCAAGTGTTGCGTTCCGTTGCTCTGCAACTTGAGTGTTGTAGTTTTTAGATGGTCGTATGCATTTATATTATATCCACCACAGCATCCTGAAATCAGAATTAGTCAAGCATGATCAGCAATACAGATGCGTCTCTCAATGACGCAAATATTGTAATATAGCAAAAAATGTAATATAACAATATTACCAAATACTGTTATACTATTTATGATGACTATATTTATACGCCGCTTGCCAGTATGGTTGTGCCAGTGAAATCTATATACCAGAAACTTTGTCTCTCTGAAAAAGGCCGGATTTCGATTGAGAGCATACCTGGGTAATGCACAAGCATTGTTGTAGATGACAATCTTAGGTGCTAAAAATAAAAGAAATGTTCAAAACATGGCATTGCTTCATTATGAAAAAGTTGAATATCAATATAAAAAGACAACATGCAGGTGTATACTAATGTTAGATGTTTTGAACCATATTCTTGATATATATTACTGAATTTAAACTGTCGAAAGAGTTAGGGAAAGCAAATTAAAAAGATACTATGGAATCTTCAGTTGATTTACCTGCAAAGAGGTGTTCTGAATATATTTCTCCATTCCAATTATCTACAAGTGCATTGCAGACAATTGCCTGGCTCATTGCATATTTATTAGACCTCGTCTGCTCGCCGTAGGAGCAGCTCCATTACCTGGCTATTTTTTTTGTCAATAAAGATTTTGTGTAAAAACAATTAAATATAGAAGTGAAGGCGTTTAAACGTATTTAACAGTTTAAACAGGCTTTAGGTTTCTAAGATAGCGCTATTGGCAGGTGGAGTTGGGAGGTGAAGACGGAGTGTATCCTATTGTTGTTAGCTGTTACTGTTATTGTTATTAATATTAGCTATTATTGTGTATCCAGGATACCAACATAGCATATTTTTGGTACTACCATAGTGCATTCAAGTTACCATCAAACAATGTATAACATACTCTTAAATAATATTTATAAAATGTTACCAGAAAATATATAGATATGTGAATATGTAGAATGTACTGAATGAATCGTGTGTTGCAGATGAGGTACCAGCAGAGCATAGAGGTATGTCATTTTCTCGGACTGTTCGACAGAGTGCTCGACCGATCTGTTCACTGGCTGGTCATTTCTTCAATGGGCGATTGGGACGCCTTAGAGATTGCTCTCAGATATGAAGGTTTAGCGCCAGTAGGAGGAATGGCTGTCCCTCTTGACCAGAAGTGTGGGTTTTTATATTCACTCGTGTTTTAATGGTCTTACTTTCTTCTTTTTAGCTGAGGAAGCTGGTCAAGAATGTTATGTAGATCAAGATCTTTTTATATCTATTGATCCTTTATTGTTGTATTTTCATAGATATGAGACAAGATGTACTCCAGCCTCGAGTTATGAAAGAAACCGAGTCGGATGGCTATGCAGGCAAAGTTTTCTGCTACCTTCCACTGCCTATGAAAAGTCGTCTTCCTGTGCACATTAACATTAACATCGCGAGCAAGTCTTGTATTGATAAGGCTTATTGTAGCTTCTGCGTCGACGACTGATGTGCAGATAAATCCATTGATCTTCACATCTATTGTGGCTCTTCTACAATCTTTTCTTGAGGCTTTGGTAACACCATTAACCTGTTCAGGTTATCTTCGCGAGGTTTGTATATCGTATGACTGCGAAAAGTATTCATTCCATGCCCTCAAGCATTCACGCTTTTCGTCAGTTGCTCCTGGTCGTGAGTATTTGGGTACGTAGGGTTTATATGATGGTGGTGCACTGCTTAAGTCTTCTAATGATAATTCGATTTCTAAGTTTTCCGGTGGTGCGGATGGATCATCATCGGACTATTTTTCAGATTCGTCTTCTCGTTCGGGCATGTCGGTTAGTTCCAGTGCCGTCTCCACATGTAAAGCGTTTACCGTTGCACTCTTCCTTGCTCTGTACACAAATTATCCTTTTGTGATTCCTCCGATGACTGTTGATAAAACCATTAATGTAAGAATGATGTTGCAAGCGAACGTCCAGAGCTCATAACCTGAGGTTACGTGTCCTCCAAATAGAAAGCTGAATAGTGAAGGGCCAAATAGTTTCTCTCTGCTCTCTACGGTGTTGTAATGTAGGGTGTTATGGCGGTTCGTGACGATTCCCATAGCCTTTAGTACTCTTTTCTGTCTGTCTAAGGTAGATAGGATTTCATTCAGTTCTCCGTAATCGTCTGTGTTTGACCATCTTAACATATGTGCTCTGCTAAATATTGTTTCTTGTATTTGTAGGGGCTGGCTGCAGATGTTGATGTACGGAATGCTCAAGTCGGTGGCTTCCTTAATTGGCGAAATCGTCCCGTTCGGAAAGTATTCAGAGATGTTACCTTCCAGCATCATCAATGTGCCTCTTTTGTCTTGCAATTGACTGTATAGGTGTCTGGGTGTATCACATTGTCTTTTGGATTGAAATATCCTATTTTTTCTGTACCGGCTGTTTTGATCATCATCGGAATAAATTCTGTGCAATTATTCTCTTCCATTGGCAGTATTTCGTATTGACTGTAGTTAAGTATAGTACAAGGGTAAACTTGGAGGAAACCCGGACCTGTTGTAGCAATAACATTTGGGTTTTCCAGTAAATATCTTGCGCTGAGTGTCGCGTGTTCTCCTATTAGCATGGTAACTATCTGTAAAATCTCAGCTAGATTGTAGGAGGCGTAGAAGTAAGCTGACCAAAATAGTTTTTGAGTCATCTTAGTTTGCTGGTAGGCAAGTGACTGTAGCATTGTATTGAAGAAGGCAGCGTTTTGACCCACTGCTGATACTCTTGCCTTTATCGTATCGTTAATTGTGACATTCGTCAATGGTGTGAGAAATTTCACTATAATGCCTTGGTCCGAAAGCGAAACATTAGAGTTGTTACAGCCTTTATGTGAATTCAGTCTCGAGTTATAAAATGTCAGAACTAAATCTTGTTTATTGGAGACAAAATGTGCGTCGAAAAATTATTCTTTTTCGTTGAACCACGGCGGGTATTCACATGTTTCGACTATGTCCAGGTCCCACATAAGCATTGATCTGTCGTTTAATTCACAAGAGCCGTTGTTGTAATTGCAGTGACTGACGTCTCCGGTTGTACTTTAAAATTTGTCAGATCCGTGTCTCTTGTATAGGTAAGTTGCCACATAACTGCATTGCTTAGCGCTGAAGGTTTTCTGTTGGCAGCACCATACATACATGGCGTTGGTTGGTTCATTCGTAATATACATTCCATCTCCTCTATGTAAAAATCCAGCTTAGCACTTCTTATGTATTACCATGTCAGTGCATTCTTCTAAGGTTACTTTTTGGGTTCTACTTGAGGTTGTCCTAGTCTTAATGTCTCTGAAAAATTAAATTTGTGTCGTGACATGTGCGGTGAACTTCGTGCACCGGTAGGCGATAGTCTTTTGCTTGATCATATTCTTCTTGTAGGTAGTAACGTTAAATTTCTGGGGTGCCATGTCTGATTGTTTGCTGGTGTCGGTTGAGCATTCGTATTCTTGTTCTACTCAAAATGTTTGTGGAGAATCATTTTCTCCTGTGCCGCAAATCATGGGGTTGTTTGGTTGTCCTTTTGATGCTGTCGCCCCGGTAATGCGTAAGACTAAGCATAGAAGGCTAAATTGGAAGTAGCTTGCAATGTTGAATAGGCCGAGCCGTCCTCCGGTGAATCTTATGCGTTTAGGTCGTCGGTCTACTATTTAGATCTAATGTGGCATTTATGTTTGCAACCACAACTTTGACCTTCACAAAAGACATGTGTAGATAAACCGTTCATAGTGGAATCACTGCAATGAAAACTCGGTGAATATTTATATTTTGCTGAGAAATCATTAGCTGTCAATATATTGAAAAAGGGAGGCAACTCTATTATTGAATGCAACCAGAGTATAGTCTAAGAAGAGACAACTCTATTACTTAGCGCATGCATTTGATTCGCCTTCTGTGAACTCAATGTTCATCTGAGGTCGATAGAGAATCGGGTTTTAAAATGAAACGGTCCTAATGCTTAAACTATAAATGGGACCTCTTATTCAACTCACAGTGAAAATAAATCAAGGGAAGATAATTCTTTTGCTCAATACACCCAGGTCCTTGTGTTCATGTGAAATCACAATTTTTACTATTGAATACAGTATTGACTCTATAAGATTCTGACGTATATTAAGGCTACAAGCTAACTTCAAATCATTTTATTTTACGTTGTTAAAGTTTTTTGAATTATTTAGTTGAAGTGCCTCAGAACTGTCTGCTTTGATAGCATTCATTGGACTGCCTTATATATATACTTCACTTTATATAGGATCACTTACACAGTTGTATAAGCATACGACATACTGACTTATATAAAATTTATTAGCTCAACATTCTGGCAAATTTGATTTGTTGGAAAACTAGGGTAAACTACATGTATGTTCACATGATGAATAGATGAGCTCTGCTTCACTTGAAAACTGTTTTGTCGAATGATATTAAAACTTCATTGGTTTTCCTAGCTAGTGGTTTATACATCTGTAGGTTTATTGTCTATACGGTTTGTATTATGTTTGAGGTACAATTCCTTATTAAAATCGGTCGGATCATGATATTCCACGATTATAGGCTGCAATGTCAAGTTTTATGGTAATCCGTCATGTTAAAAGTATCCATGAAGTTACGGGTAGTCATGATGTTTTATTAAAGTGTTTTTGGTTAGAATACCTTTTCATAAAACGTTTTTACCTGTCCACCAGAACAGACACACACACACAGCTAAAGTTCTACTGACAGTGGTCTTTTATACCGTAAAACAACTCCATATATACAGTCTACTAAAACTGTTTGCCCTGATTGTACTATTTTTATATGTGTCGAAAGCATTCCTGCATGTCAATGATAGGGTGAAAACAATGGAAATCTGCAATGTGTTTTGCAGCTAGTCCCTATTGTATCAGACTCAAACCACTCCAATCGGAGATGTCCTGTTGTTATACAGAGAACTAACAATAAAATTGAAAATGTTAGGCAAACTGAAAATCTTCAAATTGGCTGTATTGAAAAAAAATTTCTTTGTTGTCAAATTTTGTGGTAATCTGCTAGTTGAAAACATTTTGTGAAAAAATGGTACATCACAAATTCTAATTGATCGTTAATTAAGCAATATCAGTTGACTGCTATAATAATTACATAACTAGGACAATTCTAACTTTCGAACATGTATGCATTATATATACATCTAACTACTTTTACTTTATTTTATCACCAAATTCAATGCTTTAAAAAAGTATATCATAATAATCATCACGCAAGTGATATTATTTATTAACAAGCAGTATTGCTATTGTCGGACAAAAAATTGATGAAAAACTTTGCAGTATTAAAGACCACCAACTAAGGTGAAATCTACAGTTTGTTAACAGTAATGGTATACAACTTGTTAAGTAAGTTATTGCCATAATAAGTCTATGCCATAATAAGCTAAGGCGGGTAAGGTATATCATGTAACAATTAATTCGATAATGTTTTGCTAGACTAACACAAGGAAGAGCAGCTCGCTAGAAGCAGTAAGCGTAGTGTGCAAGTCTAGATTACTTTCATTGATCGCTTACTAGCATCATATTTCAAAATATTTTATTAGAAAGTCTAGATATCTTTTATCATTTGAGATTCTCTGTACCGTTTTAGGTGATCTGACTGCCAGGATGTTTCAAGATTAAAATTAACATAACCTGATAACTTTGATCGCATTTAAAATGCTCAGAAGAAAATCACTTTTTCAAAAATGACGTCAATAGTCGCACTTCATGTTTGTCCCTCTCGTTGTGACATTGGCTGTTCATTCAATCTGCAGTGTTACACATCTCTATATATAGTGACATATGTTTTATTTTGTATTTGCTCAGGATTGTTTAAATAAAACTTCAAGTATAGTCCCAGATACGTACACTGCTATAGATATTTCAAATGATTTAAAGATATTTTGGTTAGAATTTGTCCCATTGTTTTCCTCTAAATGCTGTGTAAACATATGAGTACCCAATGCTGGTGTGAACGTATGATTACCCAATGCTGGTGTGAGCGTATACATATCACATATAAAAAATATGCACGACTATTAATGCCATTTTGAGGAAATCTGGGTGCGGTTTTTCTTTCTGAGCATTTGAACTGCGATCAAGTTTTTTCGCCTTTAAATATCTTTAAACATCCTGACAGTCAGATCACTTGAGACAGTAAATGAAATCTCAAGATAGAACAGTATCCTCACATTGTAATAAAATCTTTAAAAACTTGACATGAACCTTTAATGTGAAGCCTCCATTGAGTCTAACAAATGCTACATATCATAGTTGTGAGAGCTTTTTGTTTCACAGCTAACAAAAATTCATCTAAATCGAACTAAATGCAGCACAAAATAGAATGTTCAAACTACTGAAATTTACCTATTAAGATGCTTGATGTGGAGGCTTTGTTTGAAAAGAAAGTCCTGGCTTGCCCTGATGTTACACCAGAGCAGTTAGCATAGCCTATAAACATTAAACTATTGATGAATATCTTGAGCTATATTTTTCAATAATTGGCCGTAGAGAGAAATGCATTCCACATGCTGATGAGGCTACGCAACTTGGTTGTAACGTAACATTTTGTACCTTAATCAAGTGAAAAAACTACCATATTTTTTCTGCAGTCGTAAGGAGTATTCAATTGGAATAAAATGCCACCCATGTGCCATATACATGTACACATACCCACAACGTGTAGGGAATCTGAAAGCGCCCTAGAAGTGATAGCAGTTTGTTTTTTTTCCTAAAAAGTCGGAAGTTATGAACCTGACACTCATTGACCAGTACTCTCTTCAGTGCTCACTGTGTGTAGTCATAGCAAGAGGAATAAGATCGCCAAGAAATATCTCAAGCATGAAATTTGACTGTTGCTGACAGTGTGTATTGCCAATTCGTTTCAGGTGGCGGTTAATCTCAGTGAATCACCTCCTCACACTGTTGAAAATCGAGGAAAAATACAGATTGAAGCAGTCGAGTCTACACCACATGCGCTGTCATCTGTTGATTCTGATGAGTTAGACATTACTCGGTCTTTCTCAGATCCGTTTGCTATTTACCAGTTAGAGGAGGGGGATGTTGACATCCAAACAGCCAGGAGTGTCCAAGGATGTCATGATCAGGATGATATAAATGGAGGGGTTACTCTAGACAATTCTGATACTATAGCCTCTGAAGATTTTTCTAGCCTAGCTAGGGATGTAGCTATTCCTCAGTTAACCTCATCAAATTATGCAGAGGGGAGCTCACCATCAAACGTTCTCACTTCTAGGGATAATACTGACTCTGTTGTGAAAGCTAGCGACACTAATCAGGCAGAGTCTAACAGCTCATGCACAGCAAGTGCCGATGCTTATGCAATGAGGGACAAAGCAGGTAATACCCAGAAAGTTTCTGAATCTGAAACCACGCAGGCTCAAGTGAAAAGCTGTGATGACCTTGCAATAGATATGCAATATGCTGAGAATACACATGGTAGTGAGGAGATGAAAGGCCGAGGTGTGTATGGAAAAGATGGAAATGATGTAACCATCAGCAAAAAAAATAATCTGAAGTTTTGCATGTTTATTAGTTTTTACTTTTATGAACACTTTCATTATTTACCTCCAGACTTTCCTCTGCTTTCACTTTCACCAGAAAACATAAGTAATGTAGCTTGAAAGCACAAATAAATCCAATCATTTTTTTTAGAAAAAGTGAAAGATGAATCATCGGTGTCATCAAACAGCACTGATGGCACTCTCATTACTAGTTCATTGGAGAATCCTCCCGTTCCAAGGCACTCCATACTGAGAGCGTGTGGTGATATTAAAAATTGTAAATAGTAAATATGGAAATATTCTTTGTGAAATATTCAATGTTAACGACTCCAACATCCAAAATATATTATAAAAATACATTTATACCCATGATACACACATCTTTAATGATCATATATCATTGTACATGATCTGCACATCTGCAACAATTATGTAATAACATATTATTGCCAATACCGGAAACTGTCTTAAAACAATATATTGTTTTTGTATTATACACATAAACAAGTAGTATTAATTTTAGTGTTTTTATAGATTATCTTGGTATGTATCTTGGTATGTAAATATAGGATTTAAACGCACTGTAAATATTCATGGCGTGGTTTCACAATTCAACTGTAGTATAAAAGAGCCAACAGAGTTATATAATGATAATATTTATTGATCACATGACTTTCCTTCTGGAATGTTCCTTATTTAACAGAACTACTGTATATAAAGGATTGTAGAACATAATAAAAGTGAACTCTATGCATGTAAGAAAAGTGACTAATATTATTACTAGCTCAGTTTTTTCATATATTCCTATGAATAAAGAGTAAGTAATATATTATTTACCTCAACTATAAGTCTACCATTAAACTGTGTTGTTGAAGTTCTTACTACATCTCTCACTCTCTTGTCTATATGTTGCAGTATAACTTTGACATGGTATTTGCTTGTTCAAATGTTAGCCAAGATTTGCTCTATACATCATCAGCACCTGACTACTAGATATTTAGACCCTCAATAGCTCGGGTAAAGAAAACAGGCTATCAATAGCTGAACAGGCTGAACAATTTTGCTATTCAAACATACGAATGGGTTGCTAATCAACTAAAAAAGAGTCACTGGGTCAGCATAAGTTATTAACAATGACTCAGGTTAGAGCTGAACTGCTGCCGACATCACACAGCTGACCAGGATCTTTGCATGCTGACTGCTGTAAAGAATTTTGAATTACATAAAAAAATATTATGTTTAATCTTTGACCTTGACATCAGACTAGGTGTAGCAGCTGATAGGGTAACTGTCAGCGGCTTTATAAAGGAAGGCAAGTATTTAAACCTGTGAGCAGCTTGCATGGCCCTACACTTAGACTGAGTTTTTCCATACCATGTGAGAGTAATGCATGAGGAGTATTCCCACTGCCCCTCTTTGCTCTGGCGTCAGAAATTCAGCATATTTATAGATTACCATGTAACTACAATTTATCAGGATTTAACTGTTCAACATACTCTGAGCTGAGACTTTAATATAAATAAAATGAATGAAATAAATAAGTAAAATGACTTACATTAATATTCAAGAATATGGTGAAAACTTTATACATAATTTATCTGATAAAACAATAATACAGCATGCACAAGAAATATAACAAAATAAAATATACCATAAGACGGTATAGTATTTAGCTATTAGCTAAAACCTCTGGCTCCAGAGAGTACCAGAATTAGTGAATGGACACAAACGGTAACAGTTACTGGAGATGATATAAATATTATAACTAAAAATAAAATGGTAACTAGGTGCACTTTATGATTTCATACACTCACCTTGAAATTTCTTTATAAAAGGAGTAGATGACTCCATCAGGATGCTGTATCGTTATAAAAACAAAAACGTTACTTATTTAGTTATTAATGTTTTGCTAGCCTCAAAAAGGGCACGGCTAGAGCCTGTTGCAATGAGTCAGTGCTTGAATACTATTAATTGATAGGAAAACCCAAAGTGACATAAAATTATTTCTACTGTTTTAGTTACTAACAGCTGGTTTTCATTCACCGCTACAAGAAAAATGTGGTGACCCAACTATTCTCCTACTGTGTCTGGCATGTGTTCATACATTCGACCTTGTCATGTTCAGCTGCGGTTCACATGCAGAAATTCATAAACTGCCATATGTTCCTTTAAATATTAGATGTTTACCAAAATGATTGAATTTCAATATCAATTTGAATAGCTACCAATTTCAATGTATTGAATAATTCTGGAAACCTAGTCAACAGATCTTACCAATGAGCTCCAGAGTTAGTCACTTGGATTCAGGAGGAGATCACACCGACTAACTTGTTACCTTATTAATAACTAGGGCTCTGGCAGTCTAGTAAGCTATAAGAGATCATCATGTGTGCCAATAAAATACAAACAATTACTCTACCATCTATACTCAATAATTCTAAACTACTGGAAGGTAAACAAGAAGCACACATGGTATTGATGCAGAACGCTGCGAGTTCATATCCTGCGTGATATAATCTTTTTTCAAATGTAACCCTGCGCTTTTATACAGACAGACATGGTTCTTATTATAGTAAATATTACAAGTAATACCCATCAGTCACATTGTTGTTGATAAATTTGATGATGCTTCATGTATATAGAAACCCTTGTTGAGTAGCAAGAACAGCCCGTATTGTAAGCACTCACCTCTATTATATGCTCTGGTTAATAAGTATTTGCTTTGCTATTGTTACCTGCTTATCTTTGCCAAAACTTAGAAAATCAACTAGCTTTAAAATAATGTTTACATTACGAGCCTGCAGAAAGCATGTGCTCCTAAAGCCTGCTTCCCATATCGGCTGCGAGACTCCGGCGGTAATAATGTGCAGCAAATCGTTTGCGACGCTAGGCTCCGGTGGCTTCTGTTCACATAAAGCTGCATCGCTAATAACCGAATAAAGAATGTTCGCTCGCTATGCTGTTTCGATAATGCTGACCTTTACCTGTACAGTGCACTTTGAGAAGGTTTTGCCTGCGGCTCTCGCAAAATTTGAATAGCTCTAAACTCTTGCGTTGACTGCCGGCAACTACCGGCGGTACCCGGCGTGTAGGTTCACAATTCATCTCTGATAGCCTGCAGTGCTGTTGCCGGTGCTGTTGCCGGTGCTTTGCGGCATATATTGGAACCGGGCTCAATAGATATTGATATCCCACCAAATGTTGGGGTCAACATATTTATATTGGTTATAAGACCTATAAAAAATAATGCAGCATAAATGATTTGAACTCGTGATTGTCAGCCCGCAAGACCAACCCACCAATTACTGCGTAACCCAATTGCCTTCCATGTGTTAGAACTATTGTGCATATGCTTATTATCTGCCCTTTTATTTGACACTCCTGTCATGCTCTCAAACCAAACTAGACTGCCGAGGTACCACTAGCTTTTGTTATAATGAAAGTGTGTATGTCCATCTATCTGAAGTCACAGTTAGAAGTTGGGATAAAATATTGCTTCATACCGGATTCACACTTGTGACACTCAGTTTAGTAGTCAAACACTCTAACACCTGCACTAATCAAACAACCTGAGTACCTCATCACTCATCATCAACATCATCGCACACTCCAATGGAGACATCTACAAGATCAACAGGTCCACCGACTCTTTATTTTGACAGTCAAGGCTCCTAGCTGTATGAAGTGCAGGCCACAGGGCTGAGAAAAACATAAACTGAACATAATTGAAACTAAAATAAACTGGCAGATTCAACAGTGATGTATGATTGGGTGCAAAATAATTTTGCATCACGTTGTTCTTCTAAAAGCACACGTAAAAGTATAGAGGCAATTTCATGGCAGGTCTAAACCTCATGGGCTTACATAGAGCAAAACCATTCATCCTGTCTACTGGTGTCAATACTGTTGTAAACGTAAAAATAAAGCGAGATATTCTAAAGAACAAACTCTATGAAAGGAGTGGTGGCCATGAAAAAGACCGTGGAGGAATAACTCCGAAGAGTTGTCTTATTTGGATGCTATCGGTCCCATGGACGTCAGGCTCATCAAGGCGCCCTGGACACCCGGCGCAGAAAAACATGGTGAACTGATCAAAGGGAAAAGGTGACGTAGCCAATATATATATATATAGAGAAGAGACTTCTGGGATAGTGGTTGACCTAGAAAAGATAACAGACGCCATTTATTAAGGCTTTTACGCAGTGAACAATCTTCTATAATTTATTTCTTACCGTTCACTCATTGGAAGACATTTTTTATGTTCATGGTTACATGTCAAAATATTCTAAGTTTCTGTTATAATTAATTGTTAGTGGTTTAAGATTACTTAAACAATATTGTTTCCGTTTTTGTTCTACGTTTTCTCGAGATAAGATTTTGTAATTAGCCCTTTTCGTTATCGAAATATGTCTTAATGTTTTTTTACACTTACTGTTCGCTACCCAGTATATGTAGAATTTCCTGGGCTTTTTGTTAGTGTTTTTATTGTTATGCTATAATGGCTCATTGTCTAGGGATAATTTTTTATTGTTCTGTATGTGAAAATTCTTAGAAACTCGGCAGTCAGCAAGACGATATGATTGGTCGGTTTGAACGATAACCGTCAATCTCTAGGCCAATCGCTTATGTAATATAAATACTGCCACTAATTTTTAGGCAGTTCAGCTTGGGTGTGACTCTTGAATTGGATGCATGATTAGTATTACTATAATAAAGTCGTTATTGTTGGAGAAATATCGTTTATAATCGGCACTAACAGCAAGCTCACACAAAATGACTACAAATAAATAGGATAATTAAATAATTATCCTTACAAGAGTTGTGTTCTCTCCTGTTGGTTTCAACAGGTTACGGCGTTGGTTTCAGCGCACTCTGTTGGTTTCAGCAGAACGGAAGCGAGTTGGGTTCAGCTCCCTCCTGTTGGTTTCAGCAGGTTGTACAGTCAGCAGCGTTGGGTTCAGCGCACTCTGTTGGGTTCAGCAGAGCATAAATGAGTTGGTTTCAGCTCCCTCCTGTTGGATTCAGCAGGTTGTAGCGTTGGTTAAAGCGCAGAGATCTAGAGCTAGGGGTTGTCCCCACCCTACTCTTGCGAGTTTTCTTCACTGGTGGCAGCGGTGGGATAATAGTGAAGCAATTCTCTCAAACCCTTTTAAATTCAAACATGGTGCGCAAGAGTAGAAGTAAGGACGGCCCATATGATTTATGCACTAATATGATGGAAAGAGGGCACATACCTGCAAAAGTAGCCATGCTGCCTATTCCTGCTCCTTCATTTGATGGCACAAGTGATGTGGAAGAGTTTTTGCATTGTTTTGAAGCAGTGGCAAAACATAATCAGTGGAGTGAAGAAGAATGTAGGCTACGGTTAACATTGGCATTGAAAGGCCCAGCTACCAGAGGTGTTGGTGGCAATACCTATGAAGAAGTTTGCCAAGAACTTAAGGCACAATATGGGCTCAGGACAGACACAGCTAGCGCCATATTAAAATCTATGAAATTAAAGCCAAAGGACAACATATATCATTATGCTGAAAAGGTACAGAAGTTAGTTCAAAAGGTTTACCTCGAGCTAGATAGCTATCAGCATGACCAGCAAGCCAAGCGTGAGTTGATTGCAGCAATTCGGCCTAATTCACAGCTGGCCTGGACACTACGCTTATCTCCTCCCAGCACCATGACTGATGCTGTAGAAACTAATCAGAAGTATCAGGATATGGTAGAATATGATACAAATGTCCACCGAGTAGAGCTAGAAGATGTCCAACAATTAAAATAAGAACTGACAGAGCAAATGCAAATGAGTCAAACAGCTTTGCTCAAACATTTTGCAGAAATGCAGAGTAAGTTTATGCAGCAGATGTTGGACACGCAAAAGCAAATGGCGGCATCACAGCAAGCAATGATGACACAGCTAACATCGACGACAATGAGAAGCCAACAGCCTCAGAGAGAAGTTCGATGCTACAACTGCAATGGCAGAGGCCACGTTGCTCGTTACTGTGATAAGCCAAAGCCATCGGGAAACGACCAAGTTCAGGCAAACTAATGCTCGTACTGCCTGAACTTTGTAATGTGGGCAAACTTAGGATACAGACATGTTGGCTCACCAGTGCATACTACATTCCTGTACGGATTCACCAACAAAGATTTGTCATGTTACTTGACAGTGGTTGTACAAAGTCCGTACTTCCGAAGAAATTGCTGGAGACATTGCTTAGCTCATGTTACTCGAAGTTGTTACCTGTGCGAGGTAGCGGGATATTGGCAAATGGGCAGCAGATTTTGCTTGAAGGCATGACGAATTTAAAATTTCGACTGGGACCGATACAACTGCAACATCAGTTTGTAGTATCTGATGTGGACAATCACATTCTGCTAGGGTTAGACTTCTTGGAGGATCAAGAATGTCAGATGGATTTCCGTCATTCGCAGCTACGTTGTAAGGGCACTGAAGTTGCCTGCTGCGCCGAGGACGGAGAACCCCTTTCGGTGAATGTGCAGGTCAAAAGGAACATAGTTATTTCGCCAAATACTGAATGCTTATTGTTGGCGAGGCTTAGTCGAAAGTGGACGCCAGGGCCAGCTTGCATTAAAACTTTACACAAGGTTTTGGGCTTGAAGGTTGTCACATCGCTGTGTGAACCTACAGAGCAAGAGGTCAATATTCGTGTGATGAACACAAGCAATAAACTTATTCATCTACCTTCTGGAAGAAAGGTAGCCATCTGTATGCCTGTGGAAAGACAAGAACAGTTTCAGAAGGACTGCAATAGAACTAAATGCCCCAAACACTTCAATGAACATTTACCCAGTTGGACGCAATCTCTGCCAGAAATGGAACCAAAGCAAGTCAACACACCGCTGATAAAGCATCAGAAAATGTTCAGCTCCAGCAAAGGTGATGTTGGTGGCCACCAAGTAGTAAAACATTAAGTCTCGGTTATGAAAGATAGACCGCTTATTAATCAGCTAGCATATCGGCTGGGGCCGATACAGAAAGCTGAGGTTGAAAAGCCAGTAGAGGAGTTAAAGCCGCACAATTTGTATAAAGGAGGTACAAGGCTCTATCTACAAAAGTGGAGAATCCAAGATGATATGAAAGATGAACCCACCACCTTTTCTGTCGGAACCAAAGCTTCATTGAAATCATTCTTCACGGAGAAAGGATGCAGTACTAAACTTAAACCAAGAGATGCTAATCTCTGCACCATCAGCAAGTATCTGACAAACCAGAAATTTAAAATGGAGTGCAAGGGGGGAAACCCTATTCAATATGAAAGTGATATTAGACTAAGCACCACCAGAATATGCAGAAAAAAACTGCCTAAGCCAACGGATCGCCCTCCTGATTCAGAGGTGATGGAGCAACCCGTCCCTCTGCTCCAGGATCACACAGAGATATCCAAGCTGGGGGATCACACTATTCCGCCAACCCATCCTACTAATTTATGTCAGCACCTACCGGACTACCGCTTAGATGTCTGCCATAGAAGTAATGCCATTCTGGGACAGAATGAAGTTTTAGGGGAGGATAGTGTTGTAAACGTAAAAATAAAGCGAGATATTCTAAACAACAAACTCTATGAAAGGAGTGGTGGCCATGAAAAAGACCGTGGAGGAATAACTCCGAAGAGTTGTCTTATTTGGATGCTATCGGTCCCATGGACGTCAGGTTCATCAAGGCGCTCTGGACACCCGGCGCAGAAAAACATGGTGAACTGATCAAAGGGAAAAGGTGACGTAGCCAATATATATATAGAGAAGAGACTTCTGGGATAGTGAATGACCTAGAAAAGATAACAGACGCCATTTATTAAGGCTTTTACGCAGTGAACAATCTTCTATAATTTATTTCTTACCGTTCACTCATTGGAAGACATTTTTTATGTTCATGGTTACATGTCAAAATATTCTAAGTTTCTGTTATAATTAATTGTTAGTGGTTTAAGATTACTTAAACAATATTGTTTCCGTTTTTGTTCTACGTTTTCTCGAGATAAGATTTTGTAATTAGCCCTTTTCGTTATCGAAATATGTCTTAATGTTTTTTTACACTTACTGTTCGCTACCCAGTATATGTAGAATTTCCTGGGCTTTTTGTTAGTGTTTAGATTGTTATGCTATAATGGCTCATTGTCTAGGGATAATTTTTTATTGTTCTGTATGTGAAAATTCTTAGAAACTCGGCAGTCAGCAAGACGATATGATTGGTCGGTTTGAACGATAACCGTCAATCTCTAGGCCAATCGCTTATGTAATATAAATACTGCCACTAATTTTTAGGCAGTTCAGCTTGGGTGTGACTCTTGAATTGGATGCATGATTAGTATTACTATAATAAAGTCGTTATTGTTGGAGAAATATCGTTTATAATCGGCACTAACAGCAAGCTCACAAAAAATGACTACAAATAAATAGGATAATTAAATAATTATCCTTACAAGAGTTGTGTTCTCTCCTGTTGGTTTCAACAGGTTACGGCGTTGGTTTCAGCGCACTCTGTTGGTTTCAGCAGAACGGAAGCGAGTTGGGTTCAGCTCCCTCCTGTTGGTTTCAGCAGGTTGTACAGTCAGCAGCGTTAGGTTCAGCGCACTCTGTTGGGTTCAGCAGAGCATAAATGAGTTGGTTTCAGCTCCCTCCTGTTGGATTCAGCAGGTTGTAGCGTTGGTTAAAGCGCAGAGATCTAGAGCTAGGGGTTGTCCCCACCCTACTCTTGCGAGTTTTCTTCAATACGCGACTGTTGGCATGTAATGCTTATCAATCAACATCTGCTGTTAGCCCTGTCACTATCTCGGTCTATGCATTTATCATGCCTTCCAATGGTCAAGTATAATTGCAGTGGCTCAAAACCTGGTCAGTTTCTGGGTTGTTTTGTAGAGGTGGAGCTTAATCCGGAAATGCAAATGTTTTGTCGGCACTAAGCGACGAGGTTTTAAGCAAGTGCCAATGTTTAGTCGGTTAGAAATTGAGTCTGTAATCTTATTATTTTTTTGTAACAAAATAAAGCATAAACATCGTTTTAGACAAATCTTTAATTAAAAATATGAGATCTTTCATCAAACTAGCATAACGTATTCACATAGTTGTTTATCGTAGTTTTGTCGTGTTAAGACGAAATAGTAACATGCTCACGAAACGGAAAAAAATCTTCTCAAAAATACATCATTAATTATTCTGTATTCGTTTATACAGTGTGTATGAAAAATGTCTTACATACGTTGTAATATGATTGCACTTACGTGTATGTAACGTGGTATTATATAAGTTATTGAATATTTGTGATTATGTTCTAACCAAATAAAATGCACATTGAAACAATTGTCTACTTTGCTACCATTCTGAGAGCTAAAGAAGATTCTATTTCATTTTAGTGTAACTATTTATGTTAGCGTATCGTAAGACAAAGATTGTGAAAAGGCAACAGAAGACATTAGTCTATCTTATCTTTACTACAAACACCGACTTCTCCAACAACTAACTTTGTTTAGATTTTGAACATGACCGCACTCTGTAGGTATTCATTTGTCAATTTGCTTATATATTTATTATTTATGTACAGCATTGTGTGACCAAAAAAATTTTCTTGATTTGTTGAGCAAAAAATATTTTCTTTTTGTTGGCATGATGATGTATTTTCTTGCTCCAATATAAATAATGCATGTGGCAATTGTTGTGCATCATTGTTAGCAGCTTTCCCGTTACCTCCACAAGCACAATGTAGCCAATTCTGGAAAATCAAAGGGCAGCACACACAAAACCTTCAGCATGATGTATGTCTATTGGCATTGCTGATGTTGTACAACATACATTGTTTGAAAAGTCGATGCGCAATGACAAAATGTCTGGTGATGGACCACTGGAACAATGATGGGAAGTAGGTTGTTTTAGTTATCGGACGAATCTATCATGATAAATCGTAAAGTTTAATAATTTTACTTTATTTGATATAAAAAGAAAATGTTGCACATAACTTAATTACTACCACATCAGCACCAAAGCCATAAAAGGCCTTTAACAAGCACAAATGAGAACAGAATAACAGAGTAGAAAAGGGCTACATATACTACATGTAGATATGTGAAAATAAGTGAATATAAGTATGGTTTATGTAAAAAAAAAATCAGTGTTGAAAATCCTGAATGTTTTATGTATGTAGGTATGTTTTAATTTGATCAATATATTCACTCAAAATTGAGCACAGTACAAGCTGAAACAGTTCGAGATTTTGCATATAAAAGTATTCCTATCTAGAACAAGTTTGTTCTCTATAGCTGCAGATGAATTGGCAATGAGGTAGAGGGCACGCCAGATGCCATCTGGCGTGACTTCCCTTCATTGCCAGTTCACCCACAGCTATGGGGAACAACCTTGCTCTATGCCTATCTAAATATTGCTTGTATTAGAAAGCCTCAGGAAGCATTTTTGCTCTGCCATTTCTTACTCCCTGCAAACTCCTCTTGGAGATCCTTGATCTAAAATAAAAACAATCATAGCATGTGTATTTACATCTCCTTGAACTTGTAAAGTACTGTGAATGCAGTATTCAAGTGGCATTATTTGCGACAATTTTTGACTTTGACAAGAATACTATTTGTTAATTTAATGAAGTAGATTGGAAAGTTACATTGGACATTGTGATTAGCTGGAAGGTAATTTGGCGATCTCAAAGAACCGGACAAATCTGATTTTGCTAGTTCCTGACTTTATTACTGTTTTTACAGTAGTTTTATTTCACAATTATTTCCTGACTTCATATATCTTCTCCAATCCTACATTGCTCAACTGACTTAGCCCATAGAGTTGACTTGTACAAGACAACAGCGAAATTAGTCCAAGTACTCAGTCTATGAATCGGATGGTGTTGTGGCACCTTGTTATCAATCTCTCAAAGAGTTGATAACAACTCCAGAGATGCTCCCAAATCCTGATTAGAGATTTGCACATTACATCAAATCACCAATCATGAGATTGGCATTAAAGCACCATAAAAATGGATTACCCAGTTTGTAAATTAAATCAAATTAAAACCATCAATTACATAGTGGATGATGGTTTTAATTTCATTTTATTTGAAAGCTGAGCAGTCACCCTTCTAAGTGATTTGATTTGGAGCAAAACGCATGCCAGCGATTTGATATGCTTTACAAATCTGGAATCAAAGACTTGGGAGCATCGCTGCACAACTTTCTCCAATTCAGACACTGAGCACTTACACTAAAGTGACACAAAAGCATCATGCAACAGGGTTCTAATTTTAAAACTGAGTTACTGAATATTACCACTCACCGGACTGTTAGGTATGAAAGTAACATCAGGTGTCTGAGTTACATCTATAATGCTGTCGTTTGTGGCGTTTCGTAGATGCTCCCCACATCTATGGAAGCTCACATAGCCTCTGCTCTTACTCCTACCCATCCTGAGCAAGCACTGCGTTTCCTCCTTATCTTGAGCTATAAATCAGAATGCTCGAGGCATTGAACGTTTGGCTGGGTGTGAACAGGCAACTTAACAAATATCGCAGTTGGCAGCAAATAATTTGTTTCTGAAACCTAATCCTGCCTACACAAGGGGTTCTTCTGCATTATCCTACTATAACTTCACGTTTTTCTAGCTACTAATCTTGGGCTATAAATGGCTTGAAGATTCGCCTACCAATGAAATTCCACATTTAACCATAATTAATATTGCACGATTTGCCTAAAATTTTATTGCTGGTTATGTGAGTGAGTACCTCCGTGTTACTATCAGATGTATTGTCTTGAGGATGCGGTCTCTTTGTTGGATTCTGTGACTAAAAATATAAACAATACGTAAATTATGTATATCGACACCATGTGACAACATATATGAATTTATGCACATGTATAGCATATTTATATTTGTGGGCACAATCTAACTAAATTTAAATTGGCAAAAGAGTCCAAACAAAGGCCTTGTTGCCAGAACTCCAAAATAAGCTTTCATTCTATCTTGCTTTTAATGATTGTTTTTGCAAATTTTAGGTGTGAAATATTCAATGTAAAATAAAATATTACGTCCAAGTTTAACCAAAGGTGTGAACTGCGATATAATACTATCTGGCGCATGTGTGAGGCCTCACGATGAGAAATTCTCAAGAAAAATGAGACAGATTGCCGTAAACTTCACTGGCTATTGGGTCAAGGATATGGTATCTGAGCATTCCAATCAAGTCTGTGTTTCTTTGCAATTCTACCAAATTTCTATGAGAGTGTAGATGAATAAAAGAAGAGAAAATGTTTTTGAACTTTGATGTACTGTGAGACCGAAAGCAAAGTATCGAATACAGCTTAGACATGTCGCAACCCTCACAGTAGTGTAGACTTAGATTTACTGCATTCTCTGATTTTGGCTTACAAGAATATAAATGTGCACGCATGCTTTTGTTACAAGATAGCTATTTCAGAAATAAAACAATTTAAAATCCATAAAAGTAATAAATATTATTCATCATCTCTATGTAAAATCCATACTATACTATCTGTGCATTTGCAAAGACATGGAAGGATAGCCCTGTCTAAATATATTGGACATACAATGACCGAGTTTTGCTGTCCAAAAATATCCCTTATAATAGGCTGAGTAAAATATTCTTGGTGTACCGGTAACTTACCCTCCGCTGTTCTTTGTACTTTTCCTTCTGGGTTTGCTGTCTTTCAGGGCCGTACATGCAGCCATACTCTTTTTCTTCGCCATACTCTTTTTCTTCGCCATACATACATAAATAGCTTTGACTGTCATGGATGACGTTCTTACCTCTCCAAATATCTTCACCTTGCTAAATTAGAGCAGATAAAATTTTAAAATTAAGAAACATGGTACAGATTTTTTAGATTCATTAGCTGAAGACGTTGTAGGTTTTTAGCCTTACTTGATTGCTAACACTCAATTGGGAACTAACTGCTGCATGTATATGATGCTTGATACATTTATTGCTTGCTTGATTGTAGTTATTAATATATACAATGATTTTTAATGTCATCTCAATTGCATGCCAATGCTTGTACACTGAAGTCCATGTATATCTTCTAATCAAGGCTGCACTATAAGCTTGATCGTAATCCACTGCATGTCTGTATATACCCGAATATCCACTTCGTCAAATTAAGCTTAAAAGTTGAGTGTCTATAGAGAGTAATCCTTTATTGCTGAGACTTAGATGGTGTGTATCCAGTGTGAGTTGCTAGTGAACTGATGAAAATTGTGTCAACTCTGCTTCAAGTAGGGCCTGTGACGTCATAGATCACATGGTACAAAAATAAACCAAAAAGGGCTCCATCAAACTGCAGCATAAAAACATATAAGCTACTATTGACATGTACTTCTATTGCACAACAACCAAGCATAGGCCTACATTTTACAATCAAGGTTACACTTCAACATCAATATTACACTAAAATATCCGAGGTATAAAATGTTCATTTTTAACGCAAGATCACAAATTAGGCAGTGAAGAAAAAGTGCTTTAAGGATATGAGATTACCTTCAAAAAGTCTTTCATGCTTGTTGAATATGCCGTCCTCATGGTTTGTGTAAAACTTGTTGCCATATTCGATTTCATGGGCTTTGATAGCTTGCTCAGACTCGTCTAACAATGAGGCAAGAAGGAGCGGCATAATGCTTAAATGCACTGCAATTAAAAATATATATTTGGTAGGCCCTCAGGCTCCTCGTAGAAGTTGACTGTCGTCAGCGATCATGTCATTCAGCTATCGAGGCTTCGATAACCTACCGACATGATTGCCGACTACAGGCACGGGAGGCCTGTAGGTAGGTCAATATAGAAGATGAAATGATGAATACAAAAAGTCAGTTATGAATACATGATGACCCACTGAGGTCTTGAAGCAATATGAATATGCAGTGCATTTCAATTAATTTTTTAAGACAAATTGCAAGCAGTAAGCGACTCTGACTACTGAGGACTACTGATCACAGGCAGGCTGTCTAGTCCAAAAATATAACTGCCCTGCATTGCAGAAGACTACAAAAACTTGCTTTACCTTGCCTCCTCTCCTACACTTTTTGTGAACCAAACAGATGAGATACAGCCTAGGCCTGGCGGTGCTACTGACAGCGCACCATTGTAGTAACAAGTTCAAATAAAATTTGAGATACACAATTAAATGGTTGTTCCTTAGGTAGCTACATACTGTCGTTGCTTCAAAATGTCCTACAGTTGAGACTTGGTAGTAATATAAAGTTAGTTGTTAAAAAAGTGTGTGCTTGCAGCAAATACAGTAAAGATAAAAAACTGATGTCTTCTGTTGCCTTCATTTTTACAATCAATGCCTAACGAGATGCTAATACTAATATTTACAGTGAATTAAAATAGAATCATTTTAGGCTCTCAGAATGGTAACAAAGTGGACAACCGTTTTAATATGCATTTTCTTTGTTCAGAACATAATCGTAACTTTTCAATATTTTATGTAATACCGCTTTACAAAAGTGTATTCATATTAAAAAAATATATAACTATTTTTCAAATATAAACGAATACAGAATAACTAATGGTGTATTTTTGAGAAGATTTTTTCCGTTTTGTGAGCGTGTTACCATTTATTCTTAACAAGAAAAAACTACGATAAACAGCTATGTAAATACTCTATGTTATTTTGCTAAAAGAACTCATATTTGTAATTAAAAATTTGCTTGGAAAAGATGCTTACGTGATATTTTGTTAAACAAATAGATAACTACTCGATTTATCAACAACTAAACGTTTGCAGTGGTTCGACTAACTTTAAAGCTTTTGTATTTCCGGATTAAGCTCCACCCCTACAAAACGATCCAGAAACTGACCAGGTTTTGAGCCACTGCAATTATACCTGACCCCTTCCAATAAATAATTGTTTTGATAGACTTTAACGCATAGCGTAATATCCTTACACTCATGCAAACAATCGTCCATACATGTAGTTATTTTCACCGTAAACATAAGTAATCGTGGCAGCTTATAGGCTATTAGCCAATAACGTACGAATATCAATGATATATCGATATACGCACCGGCACCTTACGCCTAGAATAGCTTAATGCTAGGGTCATGGCCAATGGATTGGTCGCTGAAGCACGCATTTCGTTTGCAATTGTTGTTTACAACCGAAAAGTACCACCATAGTACAGGAAAAAGCAGGTAATCTGCGACTATGTATTTATTTCCATCACATTGACTGTAGAGTAACCATGTTTCTACAAAGCTCAAATAAAAAACACTTAGCCTACATAACTGATTTATGCAACTCTTGCTTAAAAACCCATGGGTGGATATTGAGAATTTACGTTATGTATAACTAAAAACTAACACAAATCCACACACGACATCAGTGTTGAATGTGCTTTGTCATTTTAATCTATTTTGACTATATTATTCAGTTTACACACTTTTGCTTAGCTTGTGGGAACTGAATTGATCATTACTGGTTCAAGTACTAGAGAAGGTTGTTGTATGGAAATACTGTGAAAACAAGATACCGATAGGGAATGTAGCCAGACCACAGGATAAGCATATAATACGTACAAGCAGCAAGACGCCAAAGGACATTAAAAGATTCGATAATTAGAAAATGTCAATTGAAAATTATGAACTTCAGAATTGGAAGAAATCAATCATAGAAATTGCGTCAACACCAGATGGAGAACATGCCAAAGAGAGTCTTTTTTTGACAGTTAAGGCTCCTAGCTGTAAGAGACTGAAGTACAGGGCAGAAAAACATAAACTTAATATAATTGAAGCTAAAATAAATTGACAGATGTTATTTGTTGCTGATCTGGTGTATGCTGACTGCTACAATGTTTCAACAGTCCTAATTCTGGCTGCCTCCTGTTATATTGTTGATATCCCTCTCCTTGTGCTTGACACTCTGTAGAGTTGCTGACTTCGTTGAATACCTGTTAGTATTTGTTGTAGCCAGTTACTCTCTTTTATATTAAGTGGTGTTGATAAATAATATCCATTATTTAGTTGGAATTTTATGTTTTCATTCCTAAGCTCTTCATTACAATGGCCAGAGAATTCCCAATTCAATTGATGTCCCATACATTCACATCGCATCAGCTGTGATGGTTGGACATATCCCATACTTGATATTTCCGGCAGCATAGCAATTGCTCTAGGTTTTCATATTTGCTGATTGGTCATATATCGTTTTAAACCCTGACACATATTAGCCGTCAGGTGAAGCCAGACCCTAGCTTAAAAATTCATGCCGAATCCGTCCTAATAATCTGCCATTTATTGGTTGCTTTGTGCGTAGCCCTCGGTCTTTATCAGTTTTTCCCAGCAGTGATCCTCATCTCAGTTCAATAACATTGGTTACACGCCTCTGTGTCATGTTTTTGGTTTTTCCACTGAGTACATTTTGTGTGGCGGTCTCTTAATGCAGTGTCTCGTCGCGGCTAGTTAGTAGCTAGTCTTATTGTGCGACAGTTATTGGATGGCTTTCCATCGTTTGGCAAATTTGTCCCAGTTTGAGGAATGTCAATTATCCCTCGATCAGTTGTGATCTAGTCACCCCGGGGTTCATAATCGTATTCTCGTAGGTTTCTATAGTTATATACTCGTGCAATGGTCACCATGGTGCTGGAGTTGAATCATTTCATCTTAACAGTATTTAGCTGGATTGCATACTGGCTTGTTTGTCCTTTCATGTAAGTTGCCTATAATCATTCGGAATCCGTATATTCATAGTCACTTTTAAATATCTAGCCTTGTATATGCCATAGCATCAAGCTGTAAAGTACATGTATATATGTATATGTAAAGTTATTAGAAGGTCATTCGGGAAATATATTGTGGTTGCTGTATCATTGCGATAGTCAACTGTATTGAATATAATTATATATATATATATTTGCTTATTAATTCATGTAAGTTGCTTATAATTATTCGGAATCCGTATATTCATAGTCGTTTATCTAGCTGTATATATGCCATAAGATCAAGCTGTAAAGTACATGTATATATGTATATGTAAATTTACATAATTTACATTAAGTTAGTAGAAGGTCATTCAGGAAATATATTGTGGTTGCTGTATCATTGCGATAGTCAACTGTATTGAGTATAATTATTTATATATTTGCTTATTATTTCATGTAAGTTGCTTATAATTATTAAGGATCCAAACATTCTTTTTGTAGGTTTTATGTTATCAAGTTTTTTGATTGTTTTATGTTTTGATATATATATATTCATGTTAAGCTGGGCGCTGTAAGCTATTTTTATTCGTACTCTCTCTCATCATCATAAATATAATTTGTCATCCGCTTTTGTTGTACGATCTCGTAGCTCATATCTTCTATTCACTCTATATAGTGGTCATTCTCTCACTTTCCAGAATCAGTGTTTTTCTCTATATCTGGTATCTCCTTTGCGTTAGTTCTGTACGATGTACGAGGGTGAAACATTTTCATGTACAAGTTTTAATCGCTTTACTGAAACTCAGCTTGGTTTTGCAAAGGGCTTGATACACGGTACTATGTTTGCTGTGACATCTGTTCGATACAAAGTATGAAACAGGCTCAGGTACTGACTTGAAAGGGCTCGGCTACAATTTTTGCCAATCTCAAGTCTGAATAGGTAGCATCTACCTCCTATTTTGAAAGATATGTCTGTTGCTTGTTGATTGTAATAGTCTACATGTTTTAGTTTGAGAAATTCTTATATTTCTTGCATTCAACAGCCATATAAAAAATATACGCACAAACCACGTGTAAGTTGGTGAAGTCAAGCTACTAGCAGTTTTACACAGAGTATGAATGACAGCCAAAGACACTGAAATATTTAAAAACATTTTTTCCTAGGTGTTATTGACCTCTGACAATCTTTCTTCAGTGTTTCTACCTTGACTTTCTAAAGTCTGAGTGTCTTCTCACTAAATTATTACACAGACTGTTACTTCTATCTCTACAGGATGGTGCTGCCTCGATGTAGAAACAGCGCTAATTTTTTAATTTTCCGATTCGTGAGAGTTTAATCTTCCCCCATCATGACACTCTCTCATACGGTTGAGCTCGGCGACAAGGAAATCATCAAGATAATAGAGGAGTACCTAGCAAATAAACAGGTTGATATTGCCCTCATATGTTTGGAGAGAGAGAGTCGGGAATCATTAATGGTATGTCCTGAATATGGTTCTGGTTGAAAGGGATACCTCGTTGTCATAAACCATGTCTAAAACTATTCATAGGCTTCTCTCTCCGTCAGACCTTCCACCAACAAGTTTGCTGAAAACTAAGTTAAAATTCAAGTAATAGTATTCTTTTCTGACCTTCGCGCTATTACAGTGTGGTAATTATATAATAATTGTATGATAATTACATAGTATTATATAATAATTGTATGATAATGACATAATATTATATAATAATTGTATGATAATCGCATAGTATTATATAATAATTATACGATAATTACATAATATTATATTATAATTGTACGATAATTACATTATTTTATAATAGTCGTATGATAATTGAGTAATATTATGTAATAATTGTATAATAATGTAACTATTATATAATAATTGTATGATAATTGAATAATATTATATAATAGTTGTATGATAATTACATAATATTATATAATATATAAATAATATTGTACAATAATTGTATGATAATTACACAATATTATATAATACTTGTATGATAATTACATAATATTGTATAATAATTGTATGCCGTATAATCTTAATGCGGTATGATCAAAGCCTTGTCTGGCTGTCTGAAGAGACAGGTAGATTATGAAAAAAGGATTTCACCAGATGGGATTTGAACTCACCACATTTAGCTCAGTAGACAGACACTCCAACATCTACACCATTTGACCGTTTTGGCTTATTACACAATAACTAGTACAGTTTTTGGTCTTGTGCACCGTGAGATAACGTAATCACTCATCACTATCGTTTTGTAGGGGAAGACGGGGCACAGTAAGCCAATTTTGGTTTGTTTCTCAAATAAAATATAAGTGACTGCTTGAATTGAGCTTAAACTCGGTCTATAAAAATTTAACATGTTGTTATTATTGTATTTGAATTGTAATGATTCACTTTGGATCAATCGCGAGATTTTATTGTTTTTGCAACATTTTACACCTGGCTCACTTTGCTCCACTACCGAGGCAAGGTGAGCCACCCAATGGGGCAAAGTGAGCCATAGCAATAAATATGTGATTTGATTGCACATAATATATATTTGATATCTTTTAACTGTTTTAAAACATTGAGTGTGACAATTGGCTAACTAAATTTGACTTATGACTAAGACAGAACATGGTGAACTAATTATACATAGTTTATAACATAAAATGTGGGAGCAAGTCGTATGAGCATTATCGTGAAATAATGTAGTAAAAAGTGTGTCGCCTACAGTCTCTATCAGCAGTGTTATTGAGAATAGTTTATCTTACAGTGTAAGCAGATAAATCTACTCTGAATGTAGTTCGATTTCTAACCCTCAGAGTCCCACCAGTGTTTACTGGCTGCCCAAAAAATATAACTATAGATTCAAAGTCAACATCATACACGTCTTCCTCCTCTGGATAAACAAAGCAGTTTCCAGCTTTTCTTATGAAACTGATGGTAACTGAGTTTTCATTACATTTCATGACTCTTCCTGCATAATAAACATTAAAGATTGACTTGCAACAAAATTCACATTACAGTTATTTGCTATCAAAACATTCACCATGTCTTACTCTGCTGTGTTGTAGTTGCAAAATAGGTGGAAATGGATTTACAAACTCTTAAAAGCTCAAAAACGAACAGTTAATCGCGGTCATTACGAGACCGCCATAAATTAGAATCTCTTTCCAAAACGGCTCAAATGGGACGTAGTTGTACCAGATGGCTTCTGTTTACACTTTCACGCAACCTCATTCGCCGAAATATTTTCACAAATATACTTCATGCATTCAATGAAACCATGTCTATTGTCCTCACATGTCTATTTCATCGTCATTGTAATGCCGTCACTTTCAGCACTGATAACTTATAACCTACCGTGAGAATTTATTTAATTTTTTAACCTTAGCTCGAAGGAGTACATATCATTGTCTGGTAAACATGACGAGCCTGTTGGTCACCTGTGATAATCAAAATATGTTGCAAAAATTATTCACGAAGTATGGGTCACATGATCAGATTACGACTAGATGATTAGTTCAAGTCGAAACAAAACTGTAAAGTAGCGATCATCTACATTTGATACGGTCTTTTGATACCAAATAACTGTAATGTGAATTTTGTTGCAAGTCAACCTTAGCCAATTCCGTACCAAACTAAAACATGATTATTGATGTTAATATTGTCCCTAGTAGGAGGTACATCTTTACTTTCATCTTTATCTGGACTTTCTTCATCAGAACACAATAATTATTGGGCTAACTCTTCTTCCTCTGATGAAGAATCTGTTTGCTCTTTTTTCTTAGTTTTTCTTTGTCTTGTTCTTAGTCACAGTTACTTTGGATGTTTTTAGCGTAGATCTAATCCAAGTAGACACATGTTGCTACATTTTAAACACCGGCTCACCTGCTTTCTTGTTTCTTGACCAGCTTGGTGGAATACTCAAGTCATTAGCCATGCTGTATTTGTAAGCTAGTTCACATACTTTTTCAGTAGATAAATCTTAAAATCTGTTGTCTAGATTTTTTAAATGGCTAGCCAACTCTTCTTACTTCTCATGCAACACCTGAGATCCACGAGATCTCTCATTCCTGCGCGAAGAGACGGTCACTTAGACGATGTTGTACAATAATGCAGTAACTTAAACAACTTTTTAGTTAAATGTAAGATTAGCTTGGTTAGATGCCAAGCTCATAGAACATGGTCACAAATAATTTAAATTATATCTATAAATTAAACAGGGTACATAGAACACTTGGGCATCTGCTTGTCCTGTCATGTGGAGAAAATACTTTTTCTGGAATATCCTTGATGTGCACCAAGCGATTAGCTAGCCTTGGATGAGAAAAGAAAATGTGGTGCATTCTTCTCTTGAGGTTGAAAGGTAGTTTTGTCAACCCAGTTTATCGTACATTACAGTGTGAGAAGGAAATTTATCACAAACTCTCTTGTACACCAGAGTACAGGGTTACGATGCATTAGAACGGAACTGCGTCAACGAAGTGCAGTACGCAATAATTTTGCAATACATTACAACTTTCTAATTCACAGTAGACATCCACTGCTACTGTGCTCCTGTTTCACATTGCCCATTGCTATATATTGGGCATTCACTTTTATGAAGCATTACCTGACAACCACCACTTCACGCACGCATGCTCTGAATGCACATTCTTCATAACATGAAACTGCTTGTGTACTGCAACTGCTGATTAGTATGAAGTTGATACTGTGGACCAGCTGACAATCCTGACTTTCCAAGCCTCTATACTGCATTGTGTACCATTTTTCACATACTGTGTTTAGCCAGTTCATGTAGGATACTCCTACTCTCACATCCTTTCATAATAGGAAGTCAGTCTGGCATTATCACAATTCTGATCGATGCAATTGAGGTTTTTGTGTTGTATTCTCTATAACATAATATGTTAAAAACGAAATAGATTTTTGCATTTCAACCATATAGCTAATTGTGATCAATTTGTTTGCCCACTCGTACTCAACTTTGACAGCATTCACATCTCGCCATCGTGCTGTGGTTGTGTCAAAGTCAACTCAATATTTGATTTTGTGATGAGTTTTCACAAAAATTGTGCTTAGGATGTATGTATGGTGTACTACTAACATTCCTACTACACCTTGCACTGCGAAATACACCTTAGCAACACTCTCATAACATCTAGCACTGCACATTGTGCGGAAGGCAACCCAGCCACTGTATCAATACCACTTATCCCACGACCAACCACGAGCGAAGCGATTGTTTGAGAGCTTTATGATAAATGCGTATGTGCACACAACTCACGAAAATTATTTATGAACAGCCGTCGCAAACCTTTGTACCGAAATCTCATCAACAATTTAACCATTTTTCAATGGAGTCGATTAAGTATAATAACGATACAAAACACGTATAAACCTTTTTAAATATATTGCCAAGTCTTTGAAATTTGTAGACAATATCCTAAAACTAACCCATCTGATCGGATTATACATAAATGGACAGATTAATTTAGCCTAAAATCGTCATTAAAACTTTGACAAGCTTTTTTTCATCAAAGTTAAGACCGGACAACGAAACGCCGACAAGGCCGCGCGATAGAGAGTAGAACTATTAAGTCGTGTGCATTTTACGAGAAAAACGTGCACATTTCACCAGTCTATGGCATTGTCCAATTGCTGAAGGTTTCTATAACTAACGTAGAAGTACTGAAAAGTAATAGTTTTTTTGCCGATTTCAAAGTAACTGACATTTTGGACACTTACAATGATTACTTTGGTATTCCAACTGATGTTCGAAGCAGTGAAAGTAAAGGAAATGACAATGATATTTCTCTAACGATTCTTATAAGATTATTACAATATTTAATTATAAAAATAATTATTCGATTTTATAAGATTTAATTATAAGAATAATCATTCGAATTTACAAGATCGAAGTGTATAGTGACCGATGTTGGGCAGTATGTTACTGTTATTATTTTTTCTAAATAATTTTGTTAAATAGATATTCTAAAAATCTAGATAAATATCACAACTTCTTGATATTGGTTGCTATGACGTTTTGAAATGTAAACAAAATCGTGCATTGGTTTTCTATTATTACTGTATTACTATATTAATAATATTGGTTATTCTAATAATATCAGTGCATTTTACTTCTAATATTGCATTTCTCCTATTGCAGAGGAGAGATATATATAATATTTTCCTTTTATTGTTGTTGTCTGTTGTACATAATAATGCCCAGTACATTACAGCTACCATTGCAGTTATCCTATTGCACTGCAGTGCCATTTGATTGCCAATATTGCATTTCTCAACCATCAGTACCCTTTCTTTTTTCCAATATCATTTTGGTCGTGGGCTGTATGACAGGGAATTTCTAATTATGAAATTCATGTTGAACTTTCATGCGCATACTAGTAGACGTACCACTAGTAAGTTGATTTGTGGGAAAGAAAAGTTGTAACAATACTTCAGTTTATTTAGTTTTCAAGAAATTATCAGAACAAGTTAACCTTTTATGTCCTATGTTTGACTATGTTAGTGTAAATCTTTCGCATAACTAAGGAGGTTGTTTTTATTGTTACTGATTTTTCATCGTCTAGGTGACCATCTCTTTGAACAGGAATGAGATGTCTCATTCACGATTCTTCTGTGTTTTCATGCTTTGAATGGGTTAGGAATTGCCCTACCATTTCATCAATTCGGAGTTGCACTATTTAGATCATTCCAAGATGAGCGATGTATTCCTCAAAATAAAACTTGTTAGAGTTTTTCTAACTTTTTTCATATCAGGGTCACTTTTCAATTCATGAGTAGCCAATCGCCAGATCAAAATAAGAAATTATTTCATCATCTTCATATGAGCAACCCATCATTCGCATGTAAATATTAATATGAAAGTAACAGGTCCAGATGAAATAGTATGGAGAAGCAGTAGAATGTTTTTGTAGCCGATACCCGCATAGCTGTGTGAAGTACGCTGAAATATTTTTTACCTCTACTGGGGAGAGTTTAGCTGAGTATTATCAAATCCGATCCATCAGCAGTCAGCATTTCTGTGATACTGAATAGTACTCCCACGGCAAATACCTTCACATAAATTTATCGAAGCGAAATGGTCTGGAATAGGTTTGGATTCGTCTGTTCTTGTGATTTGGAGTGGAAGCAACTCCAAATCTATTCAAATCATGGAAACGCTCTGATTCTCAGGTGCTTTGATTCTGCTCTCATATTAATTTGTGATATTTGTAGGTGTTTTCTCAAAAGATGGACTTTTTCTCCGGCAGCTGATTCTTGATGGTCGCTGGGATGACGTGCTTGAGTTCCTTCTGCCGCTCCATGGGGTGGAGGGCTTTGACAAAAACGCTGCCTTTACCTCATTTACAAGCATAAATTCCTGGAACTCCTTTGCATAAAGTTGGATCCTGGACCGTTACAGGTAAGTTGTCCTGACAGGCCATTACATGTGATAGTATCTGACAGGTCATTACATGTGAGAGTGTCTGACAGGCCATTACATGTGAGAGTATCTGACAGGCCATTACATGTGAGTGTGTCTGACAGGCCATTAAATGTGAGTGTGTCTGACAGGCCATTACATGTGAGAGTGTCTGACAGGCCATTACATGTGAGAGTATCTGACAGGCCATTACATGTGAGAGTGTCTGACAGGCCATTACATGTGAGAGTATCTGACAGGCCATTACATGTGAGTGTGTCTGACAGGCCATTACACGTGAGTGTCTCTGACAGGCCATTACATGTGAGAGTGTCTGACAGGCCATTACATGTGAGAGTGTCTGACAGGCCATTACATGTGAGTGTGTCTGACAGGCCATTACATGTGAGAGTGTCTGACAGGTCATTACATGTGAGAGTGTCTGACAGGCCATTACATGTGAGAGTATCTGACAGGCCATTACATGTGAGTGTGTCTGACAGGCCATTAAATGTGAGTGTGTCTGACAGGCCATTACATGTGAGAGTGTCTGACAGGCCATTACATGTGAGAGTATCTGACAGGCCATTACATGTGAGAGTGTCTGACAGGCCATTACATGTGAGAGTATCTGACAGGCCATTACATGTGAGTGTGTCTGACAGGCCATTACACGTGAGTGTGTCTGACAGGCCATTACATGTGAGAGTGTCTGACAGGCCATTACATGTGAGAGTGTCTGACAGGCCATTACATGTGAGTGTGTCTGACAGGCCATTACATGTGAGAGTGTCTGACAGGCCATTACACGTGGTTGTGTCTGACAGGCCATTACATGTGAGTGTGTCTGACAGGCCATTACATGTGAGTGTATCTGACAGGCCATTACATGTGAGTGTGTCTGACAGGCCATTACATGTGAGTGTGCCTGACAGGCCATTACATGTGAGTGTGCCTGACAGGCCATTACATGTGAGTGTATCTGACAGGCCATTACATGAGAGTGTGTCTGACAGGCCATTACATGTGAGAGTGTCTGACAGGCCATTTCACGTGGGAGTGTCTGACAGGCCATTACACGTGAGTTTGTCTGACAGGCCATTACATGTGAGTGTGTCTGACAGGCCATTACATGTGAGGGTGTCTGACAGGCCATTACATGTGGGAGTGTTTGACAGGCCAATACATGTGAGTTTGTCTGACACTCACATTACATGTGAGTGTGTTTGACAGGCCATTACATGTGAGAATACATATAATTATAGTTACAACTACACATGTCATGAAGTTGTCACTCATTGACTCACTGTTTTCTAAAAAACACTTTTAGTTCTGACGCTACTTTGTTTGGATGTTTAGTTTCTTCAGTTTTTGTATTTTCGATTAAACACAGTCTGTTTCTGACATCTGTGATTGGCTAATGTCTTCCTTGGCTGTCATTCCATCATCATCTCTGTGGTTGGCTAGCAATCATTATTTTTTCATTTTGTTCATACAGAACCATGACTCCACATTGGACGAGGTCGTCAGCTGCCTCACTGAGTTAGAGCATCTTTGTTCTGATAGTAAGGAGTATGACAACTTGTGCTTTCTATTGACTCTTCCCTCCATTTCCTCTGATCAGGCCTACAAGAATTGGAACCCTTCCAGCGCCCGTATCAACTGCTTTAATGAGGTCGGCTCTCCATGTTGTTTTATTGCATGGAGTTACTTAGTCAGTGGGGTTATTATCTACACTCCTTGCTTTGTACAGTTACATGCTCTCCATGTTCTTATTGCATGGGGTTACTTAGTCAGTGGGGTTATCATCTACACTCCTTGCTTTGTACAGTTACATGATCTCCATGTTCTTATTGCATGGGGTTACTTAGTCAGTAGGGTTATCATCTTCACTCCTTGCTTTGTACAGTTAGATGCTTTCCATGTTCTTATTGCATGGGGTTACTTAGTCAGTGGGGTTATCATCTACACTCCTTGCTTTGTACAGTTACATGCTCTCCATGTTCTTATTGCATGGGGTTACTTAGTCAATGGGGTTATCATCTACACTCCTTGCTTTGTACAATTACATGCTCTCCATGTTCTTATTGCATGGGGTTACTTAGTCAGTGGGGTTATCATCTACACTCCTTACTTTGTACAATTACATGCTCTCCATGGTCTTATTGCATGGGGTTACTTAGTCAGTGGGGTTATCATCTACACTCCTTGCTCTGTACAGTTACATGCTCTCCATGTTCTTATTGTATGGGGTTACTTAGTCAGTGGGGTTATCATCTACACTCCTTGCTTTGTACAGTTACATGCTCTCCATGTTCTTATTGCATGGGGTTACTTAGTCAGTAGGGTTATCATCTACACTCCTTGCTTTGTACAGTTACATGCTCTCCATGTTCTTATTGCATGGGGTTACTTAGTCAGTAGGGTTATCATCCACACTCCTTGCTTTGCACAATTACATGCTTTCCATGTTCTTATTGCATGGGGTTACTTAGTCAGTTGGGTTATCATTTACACTCCTTGCTTTGCACAATTACACTTCAGTACTAACATTTGTAACTATACAGTAATCCATCACTACTTCCTGGCTCACCATTCACGGATTCAGTACTTCACAGTAGAAAATTTTTGTTAAAATCGAGAGAAAATTAATTAAAAACCATTTAAAAAGTAAAATACATAAGACACATCAATCTCATGAATTATAAACATGTGACTTCCTTCTCACAACGAACCGAGTTAACACAAGTATGAATATTCAGGTCAGATGAAGTCCAAACTACGTTCATACTATGTAAGTGTATTCTGTGGTTTTAAATACTGGGACTGGGGTTGAAATATAAACTGTAGGTCAATCAATATAACTTCAAATTACTTATTATATAAGAAAGCAATACAATATGTTTAGAAAGCAGTGTAAGTGTTTAGGTGTTAAAATTTTGGCTCTTACATATACTTTAAAACATAAGCTTTTATTTAGCAAATTTTCACTTATCACTGGGACGCCGGTTCCCCTTGACAACCTTATATCAACAGTACTTGAATATTCCATGTACACAGTTAGTATAGATAGCATGAGTTCCATTAACTTTGGCTGTGCTAAATGATAGATACAACCTTAGGCCTTAGTGAAGTTTTGATCACACATAGCCTAATGATACAATTGAACAACATTTTTACCATGATGGTAAATTTATCAAAACCATTGCTTGGCGAGGAGGTTTTTAGCCCTACCAGCAATAACTACAACCTGTACAGTATATTACAAATCATGGATGTAGGGAATGTTTAAACACGATGTTTGAGAAGGTTTTATGTTCTTATTTTGCTGTCAATATTGTCTCTGTTCTTTCAGCTATACCCACTGGTCAGCAGGTTCATCGGGCTTGAAAAGGCAGCACCGAGCAATTCATCAGCTAAACACGACAGACTAGTTAACCTGCTTGCTAAAGGTCAGTTTTCAGACTAGTTAATCTGTTCACTATATGTCAGTTTTCAGACTAATTAACCTGCTCACTAAAAGTCAGTTTTCAGACTAGTTAACCTGCTCGCTAAAGGTCAGTTTTTAGACTAGTTAACCTGCTTGCTAAAGGTCAGTTTTCAGACTAGTTAACCTGCTCGCTAAAGGTCAGTTTTTAGACTAGTTAGCCTGCTCACTAAAGGTCAGTTTTCAGACTAGTTAACCTGCTCGCTAAAGGTCAGTTTTTAGACTAGTTAGCCTGCTCACTAAAGGTCAGTTGTCAGACTAGTTAACCTGCTCATTAAAGGTCAGTTTTCAGACTAGTTAACCAGCTCACTAAAGGTCAGTTTTCGGACTAGTTAACCTGCTCACTAAAGGTCAGTTTTCAGACTAGTTAACCTGCTAGCTATAGGTCAGTTTTCAGACTAGTTAATGGTATTAGTACCTTCCATTGCAATGAATTCTCCAACTGTGGACTATGTCATACCTATTGTACTCGTTGGTTCCGTTGCAAGGAAAGTTACAACTGTGGGTCATGTCATACCTATTCTACTCATAGTTTCCATTGCAATGAAAACTACCACTGTGGATTATGTCATACCTATTCTACTTGTAGCTTCCATTGCGATGAAAGCTACAACTGTGATGTGTGTTTGAATACCTGTGTGTGTGCGTGTGTGTATGCATGTGCGTCCACGTGTGTGTGTGTGCGCTTGTATGTGTATGCGTTTTGTTCGTGTGTTTGAACATGTATACATGCGTCTATGCAGGTCTGCGCATCTGTCCTCGTGCTATGTGTATGTGTCTTCGCAGTTGTTAGCATGATTTTGGATGTGTGTCTGTCCGTGTCTGCGTGACTGTCTTCAGAATTATCATCATTTTTCTTCAAACTTTGCTCCAAATATTGCAGGTTTGTCAAGGTTAATTTTGTTGAATCACAACAAGATCTTCAAAGTCTGTCAAGAAGTTACTAAAATCTTCAAGGACGGCTTTTTAACTCGAAATTTGAAGGTACAGTTGGAACTATCAAGCTGTCAATATTTGGGACCTCTCTCAAGCCGCTATTGTGAACTCTCAATAGAACATTGATTGGTAAACGAATCAAATCCGTTGCATTTACTTGTACATACATGTATCCGGTTACATAAGTGTGTTTGTATGTGCATGCATGTTGGTGGGAGTTTGGTGTGTGCAAGCGTGTTTGCGCATGACTGCTATGCGTGACCGTATGTGAGTCTGACTATGTGTGTGTGCAAGTGTGTGTTCGTTTAATCGCCCAAGTGTGTTTCTGTGTGTGTCTCTGCGTGTGAGTTTGTGTATTTCTGTGCACAGCCGTGTCTGTACATTTTTGTATGTTTGTGTATCTGAGTTTGGGTGTGCACGCGTGTGTGTGTGTGTCGCTGTTCGTGTCTGTATGTATGCCTTTGCACGTTTATGTCTGTGTCTGTTCTGAGCAAGTATATGAATGTATTTGTCCGTCTCTGTGTCTGCGTGACTATTATTAGAGTTACCATCAAAGCTCTGCAAACATTTTTCGAAATGCGGCAATTTCGCGAGATTTAATGTGGGGAACTTTATTCAATCACGCGAAGCTGTTTTAATCTGTCAAGAGGTTACCGTGCACTTTAAAAACAAGTTTTATACCCGCAAGTAAAAGATACATTTAACACTATTTAATGTGTGTTTGAATACCTGTGTGTGTGCGTGTGTGTATGCATGTGCGTCCACGCGTGTGTGTGTGTGCGCGCCTGTATGTGTATGAGTTTTGTTTGTATGTGTGAACATGCATGTGTGTGTCTATGCAAGTCTGCGCATCTGTTCTTGTGCTATGCATATGTGTCTTCGCAGTTGTTAGCATTCTTTTGGATGTGTGTCTGTCTGTGTCTGCGTGACTGTCATCAGAATTATCATTATTTTTTGTAAAACTTTGCTCCAAATGTTGCAGGTACGCCAAGGTGAATTTTGTTCATTAACAACAAGAATTTCAAAGTGTGTCAAGAGGTTACTATAATCTTCAAGGACGGCTTCTCACTCGAAAGTTGAAGGTACAGTTGGAACTATCAAACTGTTCCTATTTTGGACAGCTATCAAGCTGCCACAATGAACTCTCAAAAGAACATTTGGCGATTGATAATCAAATCAAATCCGTTGAATTTAATGGTACATACATGTATCTGGTTACATAAGCGCGTGTGTATGTGCATGCGTGTTGGTGAGAGTTTGGTGTGTGCAAGTGTGTTTGCGCAAGACTGCGTGTGTGTGACTGTATGTGTGTGCGGCTATGCGTGCGTGCAAGTGTGTCTGTTTGATCGCCTGAGTGTGTTTCTGTGTGGGTCATTGCATGTGAGTTTGTGTATTTCTGTGCACAGCTGTGTCTGTACATCTTTGTATGTTTGTGTATCTGAGTTTGGGTGTGTTTGCACGTGTGTGTGTGTGTCGCTGTCTGTGTCTGTGTGTATATCTTTGCGCGTTCATGTCTGTGTCTGTTCTGAATAAGTATATGAATGTATTTGTCCGTCTCTGTGTCTGCGTGGCCATTATTAGAATTACCATCAATGTTCTGCAAACATCTTTTCAAATGGCGCAATATCGTGAGGTTTAATGTGGGGAACTTTATTCTATCACGCCAAGCTGTTTTAATCTGTCAAGAAGTTACAGTGCATTTTATAAACAAGTTTTATACCTGAAAGTAAAACATACATTTAAAACCATTTAATGTGTGTTTGCATACACGTATGTGTGCGTGTGTGTGTGTGCATGTGTGTATACATGTGTGTATCCGTGTGTTTCTATGCGTGTGTGTGTGCGCCTGGATGTGTATGCGTTTTGTTTGTATGTGTGAACATGTATGTGTGTGTCTATGCGAGTCTGCGCACCTGTCCTCGTGCTATGTGTATGTGTCTTCGCAGTTGTTAGCATGATTTTGGATGTGTGTCTGTCCGTGTCTGCGTGACTGTCTTCGGAATTATCATCATTTTTCTTCAAACTTTGCTCCAAATATTGCAGGTTTGCCAAGGTTAATTTTGTTGAATCACAACAAGATCTTCAAAGTCTGTCAAGAGGTTACTAAAATCTTCAAGGACGGCTTTTTAACTCGAAATTTGAAGGTACAGTTGGAACTATCAAGCTGTCAATATTTGGGACCTCTCTCAAGCTGCTATTGTGAACTCTCAATAGAACATTGATTGGTAAACGAATCAAATCCGTTGCATTTACTTGTACATACATGTATCCGGTTACATAAGTGTGTTTGTATGTGCATGCATGTTGGTGGGAGTTTGGTGTGTGCAAGCGTGTTTGCGCATGACTGCTATGCGTGACCGTATGTGAGTCTGACTATGTGTGTGTGCAAGTGTGTGTTCGTTTAATCGCCCAAGTGTGTTTCTGTGTGTGTCTCTGCGTGTGAGTTTGTGTATTTCTGTGCACAGCCGTGTCTGTACATTTTTGTATGTTTGTGTATCTGAGTTTGGGTGTGCACGCGTGTGTGTGTGTGTGTGTCGCGGTCCGTGTCTGGATGTATGCCTTTGCACGTTTATGTCTGTGTCTGTTCTGAGCAAGTATATGAATGTATTTGTCCGTCTCTGTGTCTGCGTGACTATTATTAGAGTTACCATCAAAGCTCTGCAAACATTTTTCCAAATGCGGCAATTTCGCGAGATTTAATGTGGGGAACTTTATTCTATCACGCCAAGCTGTTTTAATCTGTCAAGAAGTTACAGTGCACTTTAAAAACAAGTTTTATACCCGCAAGTAAAAGATACATTTAACACTATTTAATGTGTGTTTGAATACCTGTGTGTGTGCGTGTGTGTATGCATGTGCGTCCACGTGTGTGTGTGTGTGTCGCTGTCTGTGTCTGTGTGTATGTCTTTGCGCGTTCATGTCTGTGTCTGTTCTGAGCAAGTATATGAATGTATTTGTCCGTCTCTGTGTCTGCGTGGCTATTATTAGAATTACCATCAATGTTCTGCAAACATCTTTTCAAATGGCGCAATATCGCGAGGTTTAATGTGGGGAACTTTATTCTATCACGCCAAGCTGTTTTAATCTGTCAAGAAGTTACAGTGCACTTTAAAAACAAGTTTTATACCCGCAAGTAAAAGATACATTTAACACTATTTAATGTGTGTTTGAATACCTGTGTGTGTGCGTGTGTGTATGCATGTGCGTCCACGTGTGTGTGTGTGTGTGTGCGCTTGTATGTGTATGCGTTTTGTTCGTGTGTTTGAACATGTATACATGCGTCTATGCAGGTCTGCGCATCTGTCCTCGTGCTATGTGTATGTGTCTTCGCAGTTGTTAGCATGATTTTGGATGTGTGTCTGTCCGTGTCTGCGTGACTGTCTTCGGAATTATCATCATTTTTCTTCAAACTTTGCTCCAAATATTGCAGGTTTGCCAAGGTTAATTTTGTTGAATCACAACAAGATCTTCAAAGTTTGTCAAGAGGTTACTAAAATCTTCAAGGACGGCTTTTTAACTCGAAATTTGAAGGTACAGTTGGAACTATCAAGCTGTCAATATTTGGGACCTCTCTCAAGCTGCTATTGTGAACTCTCAATAGAACATTGATTGGTAAACGAATCAAATCCGTTGCATTTACTTGTACATACATGTATCCTGTTACATAAGTGTGTTTGTTTGAGCATGCATGTTGGTGGGAGTTTGGTGTGTGCAAGCGTGTTTGCGCATGACTGTGTGTGCGTGACCGTATGTGAGTCTGACTATGTGTGTGTGCAAGTGTGTGTCTGTTTAATCGCCCAAGTGTGTTTCTGTGTGTGTCTCTGCGTGTGAGCTTGTGTATTTCTGTGCACAGCTGTGTCTGTACATCTTTGTATGTTTGTGTATCTGAGTTTGGGTGTGCACGCGTGTGTGTGTGTGTCGCTGTCCGTGTCTGTATGTATGCCTTTGCACGTTTATGTCTGTGTCTGTTTTGAGCAAGTATATGAATGTATTTGTCCGTCTCTGTGTCTGCGTGACTATTCTTAGAGTTACCATCAAAGCTCTGCAAACATTTTTCGAAATGCGGCAATTTCGCGAGATTTAATGTGGGGAACTTTATTCAATCAGGCGAAGCTGTTTTAATCTGTCAAGAGGTTACCGTGCACTTTAAAAACAAGTTTTATACCCGCAAGTAAAAGATACATTTAACACTATTTAATGTGTGTTTGAATACCTGTGTGTGTGCGTGTGTGTATGCATGTGCGTCCACGCGTGTGTGTGTGCGTGCGTGTGTGTGTGTGCGTGCGTGCGTGTGCGTGCGTGTGCGTGCGTGTGT
>NW_027045397.1:732500-740000 GCF_963576615.1 Watersipora subatra
TATAAACAAGTTTTATACCTGAAAGTAAAACATACATTTAAAACCATTTAACGTGTGTTTGCAAACACGTATGTGTGCGTGTGTGTGTGCATGTGTGTATACATGTGTGTATCCATGTGTTTCTATGCGTGTGTGTGTGCGCCTGGATGTGTATGCGTTTTGTTTGTATGTGTGAACATGTATGTGTGTGTCTATGCGAGTCTGCGCACCTGTCCTCGTGCTATGTGTATGTGTCTTCGCAGTTGTTAGCAGGTTTTTGAATGTGTGTCTGTCTGTGTCTGGGTGACTGTCATCGGAATTATCATTATTTTTTTTCAAAATTTGCTCCAAATGTTGCAGGTACGCCAAGGTGAATTTTGTTCAATAACAACAAGATTTTCAAGTTTGTCAAGATGTTACCATAATCTTCAAGGACGGCCTTTCAACTCGAAGGTTGAAGGTACAGTTGGAACTATCAAACTGTCACTATTTGGGACCGTTATCAAGCTGCTACGGTGAACTATCAATAGAACATTTGGCGATTGATAAACGAATCAAATCCGATGCATTTAGTGGTACATACATGTATCCTGTTACATAAGTGTGTTTGTTTGTGCATGCATGTTGGTGGGAGTTTGGTGTGTGCAAGCGTGTTTGCGCATGACTGTGTGTGCGTGACCGTATGTGAGTCTGACTATGTGTGTGTGCAAGTGTGTGTCTGTTTAATCGCCCAAGTGTGTTTCTGTGTGTGTCTCTGCGTGTGAGCTTGTGTATTTCTGTGCACAGCTGTGTCTGTACATCTTTGTATGTTTGTGTATCTGAGTTTGGGTGTGCACGCGTGTGTGTGTGTGTCGCTGTCCGTGTCTGTATGTATGCCTTTGCACGTTTATGTCTGTGTCTGTTCTGAGCAAGTATATGAATGTATTTGTCCGTCTCTGTGTCTGCGTGACTATTCTTAGAGTTACCATCAAAGCTCTGCAAACATTTTTCGAAATGCGGCAATTTCGCGAGATTTAATGTGGGGAACTTTATTCAATCACGCGAAGCTGTTTTAATCTGTCAAGAGGTTACCGTGCACTTTAAAAACAAGTTTTATACCCGCAAGTAAAAGATACATTTAACACTATTTAATGTGTGTTTGAATACCTGTGTGTGTGCGTGTGTGTATGCATGTGCGTCCACGCGTGTGTGTGTGTGTGTGTGTCGCTGTCTGTGTCTGTGTGTATGTCTTTGCGCGTTCATGTCTGTGTCTGTTCTGAGCAAGTATATGAATGTATTTGTCCATCTCTGTGTCTGCGTGGCTATTATTAGAATTACCATCAATGTTCTGCAAACATCTTTTCAAATGGCGCAATATCGCGAGGTTTAATGTGGGGAACTTTATTCTATCACGCCAAGCTGTTTTAATCTGTCAAGAAGTTACAGTGCACTTTAAAAACAAGTTTTATACCCGCAAGTAAAAGATACATTTAACACTATTTAATGTGTGTTTGAATACCTGTGTGTGTGCGTGTGTGTATGCATGTGCGTCCACGTGTGTGTGTGTGCGCTTGTATGTGTATGCGTTTTGTTCGTGTGTTTGAACATGTATACATGCGTCTATGCAGGTCTGCGCATCTGTCCTCGTGCTATGTGTATGTGTCTTCGCAGTTGTTAGCATGATTTTGGATGTGTGTCTGTCCGGGTCTGCGTGACTGTCTTCGGAATTATCATCATTTTTCTTCAAACTTTGCTCCAAATATTGCAGGTTTGCCAAGGTTAATTTTGTTGAATCACAACAAGATCTTCAAAGTCTGTCAAGAGGTTACTAAAATCTTCAAGGATGGCTTTTTAACTCGAAATTTGAAGGTACAGTTGGAACTATCAAGCTGTCAATATTTGGGACCTCTCTCAAGCTGCTATTGTGAACTCTCAATAGAACATTGATTGGTAAACGAATCAAATCCGTTGCATTTACTTGTACATACATGTATTCGGTTACATAAGTGTGTTTGTATGTGCATGCATGTTGGTGGGAGTTTGGTGTGTGCAAGCGTGTTTGCGCATGACTGCTATGCGTGACCGTATGTGAGTCTGACTATGTGTGTGTGCAAGTGTGTGTTCGTTTAATCGCCCAAGTGTGTTTCTGTGTGTGTCTCTGCGTGTGAGTTTGTGTATTTCTGTGCACAGCCGTGTCTGTACATTTTTCTATGCTTGTGTATCTGAGTTTGGGTGTGTTTGCGCGTGTGTGTGTGTGTGTGTCGCTGTCCGTGTCTGTGTGTATGCCTTTGCACGTTTATGGCAGGTGTCTGTTCTGAGCAAGTATATGAATGTATTTGTCCGTCTCTGTGTCTGCGTGGCTATTATTACAATTACCATCAATGTTCTGCAAACATTTTTCCAAATGCGGCAATTTCGCGAGATTTAATGTGGGAAACTTTATTCAATCACGCGAAGCTGTTTTAATCTGTCAAGAGGTTACCGTGCACTTTAAAAACAAGTTTTATACCCGCAAGTAAAAGATACATTTAACACTATTTAATGTGTGTTTGAATACCTGTGTGTGTGCGTGTGTGTATGCATGTGCGTCCACGCGTGTGTGTGTGTGTGCGTGTGTGTGTGCGTGTGTGTGCATGTGTGTGTGCGTGCGTGTGCGTGTGTGTGCGCGTGTGTGCGCGCGTGTGTGCGCGCGTGTGTGTGCCTGCGTGTGTGTGTGCGTGTGTGTGTGTGTGCGTGCGTGCGTGCGTGTGTGTGTGTGTGTGGTTCGCTGTCCGTCTGTATGCCTTTGCACGTTTATGGCAGGTGTCTGTTCTGAGCAAGTATATGAACGTATTTGTCCGTCTCTGTGTCTGCGTGGCTATTATTAGAATTACCATCAATGTTCTGCAAACATCTTTTGTATGTGAGTCTGACTATGTGTGTGTGCAAGTGTGTGTTCGTTTAATCGCCCAAGTGTGTTTCTGTGTGTGTCTCTGCGTGTGAGTTTGTGTATTTTTGTGCACAGCCGTGTCTGTACATTTTTCTATGCTTGTGTATCTGAGTTTGGGTGTGTTTGCGCGTGTGTGTGTGTGCGTGCGTGCGTGCGTGTGTGTGTGACCGTATGTGAGTCTGACTATGTGTGTGTGCAAGTGTGTGTCTGTTTAATTGCCCAAGTGTGTTTCTGTGTGTGTCTCTGCGTGTGAGCTCAGGTATTTCTGTGCACAGCTGTGTCTTGCACAGAAATCTTTGTATGTTTGTGTATCTGAGTTTAGGTGTGCACGCGTGTGTGTGTGTGTGTGTCGCTGTCCGTGTCTGTATGTATGCCTTTGCACGTTTATGTCTGTGTCTGTTCTGAGCAAGTATATGAATGTATATGTCTGTCTCTGTGTCTACGTGACTATTATTTGAGTTACCATCAAAGCTCTGCAAACATTTTTTTAAATGGTGCAATATCGTGAGATTTAATGTGGGGAACTCTATTCAATCACGCCAAGCTGTTTTAATCTGTCAAGAAGTTACAGTGCACTTTATAAACAAGTTTTATACCTGAAAGTAAAACATACATTTAAAACCATTTAATGTGTGTTTGCATACACATATGTGTGCGTGTGTGTGTGCATGTGTGTATACATGTGTGTATCCATGTGTTTCTATGCGTGTGTGTGTGTGTGCCTGGATGTGTATGCGTTTTGTTTGTATGTGTGAACATGTATGTGTGTGTCTATGCGAGTCTGCACACCTGTCCTCGTGCTATGTGTATGTGTCTTCGCAGTTGTTAGCAGGTTTTTGAATGTGTGTCTGTCTGTGTCTGGGTGACTGTCATCGGAATTATCATTATTTTTTTTCAAAATTTGCTCCAAATGTTGCAGGTACGCCAAGGTGAATTTTGTTCAATAACAACAAGATTTTCAAGTTTGTCAAGATGTTACCATAATCTTCAAGGACGGCCTTTCAACTCGAAGGTTGAAGGTACAGTTGGAACTATCAAACTGTCACTATTTGGGACCGTTTTCAAGCTTCTACGGTGAACTATCAATAGAACATTTGGCGATTGATAAACAAATCAAATCCGATGCATTTAGTGGTACATACATGTATCCTGTTACATAAGTGTGTTTGTTTGTGCATGCATGTTGGTGGGAGTTTGGTGTGTGCAAGCGTGTTTGCGCATGACTGTGTGTGCGTGACCGTATGTGAGTCTGACTATGTGTGTGTGTGCAAGTGTGTGTTCGTTTAATCGCCCAAGTGTGTTTCTGTGTGTGTCTCTGCGTGTGAGCTTGTGTATTTCTGTGCACAGCTGTGTGTGTACATCTTTGTATGTTTGTGTATCTGAGTTTGGGTGTGCACGCGTGTGTGTGTGTGTCGCTGTCCGTGTCTGTATGTATGCCTTTGCACGTTTATGTCTGTGTCTGTTCTGAGCAAGTATATGAATGTATTTGTCCGTCTCTGTGTCTGCGTGACTATTATTAGAGTTACCATCAAAGCTCTGCAAACATTTTTCGAAATGCGGCAATTTCGCGAGATTTAATGTGGGGAACTTTATTCAATCACGCGAAGCTGTTTTAATCTGTCAAGAGGTTACCGTGCACTTTAAAAACAAGTTTTATACCCGCAAGTAAAAGATACATTTAACACTATTTAATGTGTGTTTGAATACCTGTGTGTGTGCGTGTGTGTATGCATGTGCGTCCACGCGTGTGTGTGTGTGTCGCTGTCTGTGTCTGTGTGTATGTCTTTGCGCGTTCATGTCTGTGTCTGTTCTGAGCAAGTATATGAATGTATTTGTCCGTCTCTGTGTCTGCGTGGCTATTATTAGAATTACCATCAATGTTCTGCAAACATCTTTTCAAATGGCGCAATATCGCGAGGTTTAATGTGGGGAACTTTATTCTATCACGCCAAGCTGTTTTAATCTGTCAAGAAGTTACAGTGCATTTTAAAAACCAGTTTTATACCAACAAGTAAAAGATACATTTAACACTATTTAATGTGTGTTTGAATACCTGTGTGTGTGCGTGTGTGTATGCATGTGCGTCCACATGTGTGTGTGTGTGCGCTTGTATGTGTATGCGTTTTGTTTGTGTGTTTTAACATGTATACATGCGTCTATGCAGGTCTGCGCATCTGTCCTCGTGCTATGTGTATGTGTCTTCGCAGTTGTTAGCATGATTTTGGATGTGTGTCTGTCCGGGTCTGCGTGACTGTCTTCGGAATTATCATCATTTTTCTTCAAACTTTGCTCCAAATATTGCAGGTTTGCCAAGGTTAATTTTGTTGAATCACAACAAGATCTTCAAAGTCTGTCAAGAGGTTACTAAAATCTTCAAGGACGGCTTTTTAACTCGAAATTTGAAGGTACAGTTGGAACTATCAAGCTGTCAATATTTGGGACCTCTCTCAAGCTGCTATTGTGAACTCTCAATAGAACATTGATTGGTAAACGAATCAAATCCGTTGCATTTACTTGTACATACATGTATCCGGTTACATAAGTGTGTTTGTATGTGCATGCATGTTGGTGGGAGTTTGGTGTGTGCAAGCGTGTTTGCGCATGACTGCTATGCGTGACCGTATGTGAGTCTGACTATGTGTGTGTGCAAGTGTGTGTTCGTTTAATCGCCCAAGTGTGTTTCTGTGTGTGTCTCTGCGTGTGAGTTTGTGTATTTCTGTGCACAGCTGTGTCTGTACATCTTTGTATGTTTGTGTATCTGAGTTTGGGTGTGTTTGCACGCGTGTGTGTGTGTGTCGCTGTCTGTGTCTGTGTGTATATCTTTGCGCGTTCATGTCTGTGTCTGTTCTGAATAAGTATATGAATGTATTTGTCCGTCTCTGTGTCTGCGTGGCTATTATTAGAATTACCATCAATGTTCTGCAAACATCTTTTCAAATGGCGCAATATCGTGAGGTTTAATGTGGGGAACTTTATTCTATCACGCCAAGCTGTTTTAATCTGTCAAGAAGTTACAGTGCACTTTATAAACAAGTTTTATACCTGAAAGTAAAACATACATTTAAAACCATTTAATGTGTGTTTGCATACACGTATGTGTGTGTGTGCATGTGTGTATACATGTGTGTATCCATGTGTTTCTATGCGTGTGTGTGTGCGCCTGGATGTGTATGCGTTTTGTTTGTATGTGTGAACATGTATGTGTGTGTCTATGCGAGTCTGCGCACCTGTCCTCGTGCTATGTGTATGTGTCTTCGCAGTTGTTAGCAGGTTTTTGAATGTGTGTCTGTCTGTCTGTGTCTGGGTGACTGTCATCGGAATTATCATTATTTTTTTTTCAAAATTTGCTCCAAATGTTGCAGGTACGCCAAGGTGAATTTTGTTCAATAACAACAAGATTTTCAAGTTTGTCAAGATGTTACCATAATCTTCAAGGACGGCCTTTCAACTCGAAGGTTGAAGGTACAGTTGGAACTATCAAACTGTCACTATTTGGGACCGTTATCAAGCTGCTACGGTGAACTATCAATAGAACATTTGGCGATTGATAAACGAATCAAATCCGATGCATTTAGTGGTACATACATGTATCCTGTTACATAAGTGTGTTTGTTTGTGCATGCATGTTGGTGGGAGTTTGGTGTGTGCAAGCGTGTTTGCGCATGACTGTGTGTGCGTGACCGTATGTGAGTCTGACTATGTGTGTGTGCAAGTGTGTGTCTGTTTAATCGCCCAAGTGTGTTTCTGTGTGTGTCTCTGCGTGTGAGCTTGTGTATTTCTGTGCACAGCTGTGTGTGTACATCTTTGTATGTTTGTGTATCTGAGTTTGGGTGTGCACGCGTGTGTGTGTCGCTGTCCGTGTCTGTATGTATGCCTTTGCACGTTTATGTCTGTGTCTGTTATGAGCAAGTATATGAATGTATTTGTCCGTCTCTGTGTCTGCGTGACTATTCTTAGAGTTACCATCAAAGCTCTGCAAACATTTTTCGAAATGCGGCAATTTCGCGAGATTTAATGTGGGGAACTTTATTCAATCAGGCGAAGCTGTTTTAATCTGTCAAGAGGTTACCGTGCACTTTAAAAACAAGTTTTATACCCGCAAGTAAAAGATACATTTAACACTATTTAATGTGTGTTTGAATACCTGTGTGTGTGCATGTGTGTATGCATGTGCGTCCACGCGTGTGTGTGTGCGTGCGTGTGTGTGTGTGTGTGCGTGCGTGCGTGTGTGTGCGTGTGCGTGCGTGTGTGTGCGCGTGTGTGCGCGTGTGTGCGCGCGTGTGCGCGCGTGTGTGCGCGCGTGTGTGCCTGCGTGTGTGTGTGTGCGTGTGTGTGTGTGCGTGCGTGCGTGCGTGTGTGTGTGTGTGTGGTTCGCTGTCCGTGTGTATGCCTTTGCACGTTTATGGCAGGTGTCTGTTCTGAGCAAGTATATGAATGTATTTGTCCGTCTCTGTGTCTGCGTGGCTATTATTAGAATTACCATCAATGTTCTGCAAACATCTTTTGTATGTGAGTCTGACTATGTGTGTGTGCAAGTGTGTGTTCGTTTAATCGCCCAAGTGTGTTTCTGTGTGTGTCTCTGCGTGTGAGTTTGTGTATTTCTGTGCACAGCC
>NW_027045398.1:0-9942 GCF_963576615.1 Watersipora subatra
AAAGTTTTTGACTTTCTTCATGTGGTAGGACAACATTCATTGGAGAAATCTCTACCAATTAGTCAGCTAAGACCAATAAGCCAGAGTGAATGCATGCTTACTTTGTCTACTTCATTAACAAGAGCAAGACTAATGGTTAATGCCTGATTGATTTGAAATTTAGTAACTTTTCAAAATGATTATAAGCATCTGGATCAGTAGCCACTGGTTTGTACAGATAACCATGTCACCATTCCTCTCATCTTAATGATAGTCATCATTTAAAAAATTATTTCTATGCAATTAAACTACAGCATACTCATTATACGAAACTATTAACAGCGCCATTATCTCACCTTAAATTTTTGAGTGGTAAAGTAGAGAGCTCCGCAAAGTGCCGATTACAGTCTCGTGCGAAAAAAGACAACTTGTTAAACTGTACAAAACCTAAAAGGTAAACGATTTTCCACTAGTAGGAACTGTACACATAGCTACTCATTGGATATGGATTCTACACAATCAGATCTATTTAGTTTTGGCAAAAAATAATAGTGAAGAGTGGTGTCAACGTAAATGCAAGATAAACTGCCTTGGCCCATAGGCGAGTAGTTTAAATTTGTGTTTTTTTATCATTTTGCTCGTTTGAAAAACCAACAAGCAGGCTAACCGATCATAGGGCAGTTTGTGCAGAGATCATGAGTGATCTTCAGAAAATAAAAAATGTATATCTTTCTTATTTAAAATATTTGATAAAGTTGGCTAAAATGACCAAAACGAGCAAAAGTAAAGTGAGCCCAGTTAAATTCTACAGACAGCAAACTGGCATGGACTAAAAACAAATAATAATAAGGGGTGTGTTCGTAACTCTAGTATGAGTACATCCGTACTTATGCAAATTTGTGAAGAAAAGTATGTACTGGAATAGTTCATATCGGTTTACTGTAATACCTGATGTATGTGAACTGTAATAACTCATATCTGTTTACTGTAATAACTCATATCTGCTTCCTGTAATAACTCATATCTGTTCATTGTAATAGCTCATATCTCTTTACTGTAATACCTCATATCTGTTTACTTTAATAACCCATATCTGTTTACTGTAACAACTCATATCTGTTTACTGCAGTAACTCATATAGGTTTACTGTAATAGTTAATATCTGTTTGCGGTAAAAACCAATATCTGTTTACTGTAATATCTCATATTTGTTTACTTTAATAACCCATATCTGTTTACTATAATAACTCATATCTGTTTACTGTAATAACTCATATGTGTTTAATATAATAATTCACCTATGTTTACTGTAATAACTCATACCTGTTTAATGCAACAACTCATATCTGTTTACTGTAATAACTCATATCTGTTTACTGTAATAGCTCTTATCTGTTTACTGTAATAACTCATATCTGTTTACTGTAATAACTCATATCTGTTTACTGTAATAACTCATATCTGTTTACTGTAATAACTCATATCTGTTTACTGTAATAACTCATATCTGTTTACTGTAATAACTCATATCGGTTTACTGTAATAACTCATATCTTTTTGCTGTAAAAACTCATATTAATCTATCACTTTTTGAGCTCCTCAATTCGTTTGTACAGGCGCTGGTTTGCAATAATGCTGCCATATTTGTAGAAAAAGTCGTCATTCTCTTGTCTAATATTTTGTTTCTATGTTGTTTTGATATTATAATAAAAAAATTTCCAACAAAAGCATCATTCGCAAAAATTAATTTCAGAAGCCATATGTTTTCAAAGATAAAAGTTGTCTGCAAAGATAGTGAACAATGATAAATAGACGCCACCAAAAGTGAAGGCTTAGTTTAAACAATTTTTTTAATATCTTTTGCATATAAAAAATCTGCAAGTAGGCTAGCGAGTCGTTGAGCCGACTGTGCAAAGATCATGCGTGCAAAAAATAAAAAAGGTATATATTTTTTAATTTAAAATCTTTGATAAAGTGGACTGATCAGACCAGAACCCGCAAATAAGAATAAGGGGTGTGTTCGTAACTCTAGTATAAATCTATGAGTACATCCGTACTTATAGAAATTTGGGAAGAAAAATATGTACTGTAATAGTTCATATTTGTTTAATGTAATTTGTTCCAACTGCAGCAGCCTAAGTATTACTTTCTTAACATTCTTTGTGCATGCCAAATTATTATTTCTGTTCATATTTTTTCTTGTTTGTATTTCAACTAAGTATTTTTAATTTTTCTTGCAGGAATCAGCTACCAATGGACCTCTGGAGTGTTGCTAAGGAGCATAGTTTCAACACCTGACCTGGTTCCGTTAGAAACTAATTTTGGGTGGATTGAGGTTTTCAGGCTTGCCCTACCATTTGCATCGGTTGGAATAGAAAGTTTCAATCCAACTATTAAAGCGCAACACATTGGCATTCGCGGAGATACATTGGTCTTTGAAGAAGTAATGGTGTTCAGTAAGTTAATATTGTCTTCTTCTTTTAATCCTTGAGATTTACTTTACCAGTTTACATCTGATAATTTTTGTAGTAGCAGTACCCTACAGGTTGAAAATATTCGAGGAGTTATGTTTTGCCCAAATTGCCTTTTTCATGCATATTCGCTGACTAATTTATTTCTGGATGAACATAATCACTCTCTATTAAGATTTAATTCTATTGCAGCTATCAATAGAGTTAACCTTTTGCATGAATACACCATGTGTTTCTGTTTCTATTTAACTGACAACTACCAGTCGATCATGCTAAGCTATAAATTAATTGCTGCGTCCAGGAGTTCTCACAAATATTCATCGCTTTGGAGGCCTTTGATGAACCAACAACCTGTGGTAAGTAATGAGTTTTTTCAAAAGTATTCACTAAAATAATAATTGAATTTTAGTTTGGCTCAATGGTAAAACGCATTATTTATTTTTTTATCCATTCCGCTTAGTGATTCGTTGTAGTGTGAGAAAGGAGCTCTATAACCTGCATGACCCATTTGAAGTAAAGCTACTTAACACAGACTGTGCAACACTTGGTCATCTACCCATGAAATAAATAGAGTAAGCAGCTTTTTAATCATACACAGAGGCACAATGACTGCAAGGGTGGTGGATGTCATTTTGAGAAGATCACCAATCATCAAGGAAAGTCTTGAAATTGAGGTAGAAGTGACCTCAGCTGCTAATCGGGAGAATATAATTTTTTAAACATTAACAATAACGCCTTTACAATGACAAATCTTTGGCCTATCGGAAGAACACTGCAGTAGTAAGCCACAACGAAAATTTGGATGATAACATCTTTACGAGCCGCGTAGTAGCGAAAAAATTGCCTTTAACATCTACCCAAGACAGTGACAGCGATATAGCGGTGCTATTGCCAAAAAACTAGTCAGAGAGACCATTACACACTAGCATGTTTATGCTACACAAGATTCAGGAGAAATATAATCACATTTTTGGATTAGACCGAGATGACGTACTAGGAATTGTTAGGAGCACACCTAGGAAAACAGAAACAATCACGAAAGGCCTTTTTACCATCTTCAGCAAATATGATTTAAATATCACTATAAAAGCCAACTTGAAAGTTGTCAACTTCCTGGATATAACACTTGACCTAAACCAAAACTCGTACAAGCCCTTCAACAAGCCAAACAACATACCACGCTACATTCACACGCAATCCAATCACCCACCGAAAATAATTGCAAACATACCAGACTCTATCAACAGGCGCCTTAACAAACTATCGTCAGGCAAAACCATCTTAAACAATGCAACTAAAATATATCAGGATGCCCTAAATGATACGATATAATAAGCAAATACCAACACAAGCTGATATACAAACCACAGAATGATGATGATAAGAAAAGACCAGACCGCAGAAAAAGAAACATATTATGGTACACCCCCCATATAATGCAGCTGCCAGTACCAACATACATGTAGGACGAGCTTTCATCATAATGATTAAAAGAATATTCAACAAATTCCACCCGCTTAAAAAAATATTTAACCAGAATACACTCAAGCTAAGTTACAGCTGTGTGGAAAATGTAAAGAGCATTATAGAAGGCCATAATAAAAAAGCTACTAAACACGGAAAAGAAGAAAGACAACACCAGCGATCGAACCTGCAACTGCAGAAAGCCAGAAGAATGCCAACTAGAAGGATGGTACCTAACCAAAAACCTAATATACTAGGCATTAGTTACAGATCACCAGCAAAACAGCCAAACATATGTTGGGCTGTGTGAAACCACTTTCAAGGCTAGACTCACCAATCATAAGGCATCATTCAACAACGGCAAAAAAAGACACGCAACAACGCTCAGCAATTATATTTTGGAGCTGAAAAGGAGCAACACAGGATATACCATCAAATGGAATGCAGTAAAACAAGCGAAAGCATATGACAACTCCTCAGAAATATGCAGACTATTTTTGTTAGAAAAATATTATGTAAATATGAATTCAGATAAGGCCAGTCTAAATAAGAGACAATAACTCATTTCTACATGTCGCCACGGTAGAAAATTCTTATTATCCAGTAATATAACCTAGCCATATACTTAACAACATGGCTTTCATATAATTATGTTTTAATCCTATAGTGGGGTTGTTCAAGGTACATCTTACCTGCTTGTCACTAGTAAATGAGTTTTATCTGAGAATTGTAAATTTTACTATGTATATGAAACTAATAGTTATAAAGGTTTTTTAGTCAACTCTCACTTCGCTATATTTCAGCTCTTGCTCTTAGTAATTGAGCACTATGTTAGAAAAGTTTTGAACTGACATTCTATTCTATATATATATATATATATTCTATATATATATATTTATATATTTATATATATATAATGTTAAAGAAATTGACATCACTTCATACTAGAATGGCTAAGCAGATTGAATGCCTAATAGAACAAGGTGACCATCCAGAATGGCTGACCAAAGGACGAACTGTACCTCTGATAAAAGATTCAAAGCAGGGGCCAATTCCCAAAAACTATCGATCAATAACGTGCTTGCCCACCACTTGAAAACTGCTCTCAGGATTAGTTGCAGACAAACTGGAAGAGCACATGAGTCACCATATGACCAGTGCTCAGAAAGGAATTGGGCGCAACACCCGAGGAGCCAAACATCAGTTACTGGTGAATCGGACGATCTGTCAAGACAGCAGGAGAAAGCAAATCAATCTTTCCTTGGCTTGGATTGACTACAAAAAGGCTTATGACTCAATTTCCCATAATTGGATACTTGAGTGCCTCAGTATGTAAAATGTTCACCCTGCTCTTGTGACATTAATCAAGATGTCAATGACCAAACGGAAGACGGAACTGGAGGCTAATGGCAAAAAGCTGGCGAGTGTAAAAATTAGGCGAGGCATCTATCAAGGTGACTCCTTATCACCACTGCTCTTCTGCATATGCCTAAACCCTCTAAGCAATATGCTGGCGGAGACTCAATATGGGTACCAGTTTAAGATTGGTACCAAGACAAACCACCTCTTCTACATGGATGACATCAAGCTGTACGCTAACAAAGAAAGGGACATTGATTCGCTAATACACATCACTCAGGTATGCAGCAAGGACATCGGAATGACCTTCGGTATTGAGAAATGTGGAAGGCTAATTCTTAAGAAAGGCCATTCTATGCTCACAGATGGCCTAAGAATGCCAAATGGTACCATCAAAGATATAGAAGAAGGGTACAAGTACTCGGGGATTATGCAAAGCAACATAAACCACGAAGCCGAGGTACATCGCAAAGCCATTACCGAATACAAAAAACGCCTTCGGCAGGTCTTACGGAGCCAGAGCAATGCCAAGAACCGAATCATGGCAATAAATACCTATGCACTGCCAGTAATAATATATCCAGCAGGAATAATAAAGTGGACTGAGGAAGCCATCAAAGGAACAGATATAGCAACTCATAAACTGCTGACCATGCATGGAGCACTTCACCCAAAATCTGATATTACTAGATTGTATCTTGATAGGAAAGATGGCGGTAGGAGACTCAAAAGTGTACAGCGGACATTAAAAGAGGAGGAGCAAAGCATCAAAGCATATGCAGCCTCCATGGCCATTTCAGATAAGTTGCTAGCTGAATTTCAATCGGCTGCTCTTACAACGGACCTACGCCCTGATGATGAGGAAATTTACTGGCACACGAAACCTCTTTATGGAGCTTACCCCCAACAAATATCTAAGGTTGGCGATCTTCACCAGACATATATGTGGCTGAACAAAGGAGACCTAACTGCCAATACAGAGTCGCTAATCATGGCAGCCCAGGAGCAAATGCCCCCAACAAGGCAACTCCAAACAAAAATCTATCACACTAGAGACGATCCTAGATGCAGACTGCAAATATGCACCTGAGACCATCCAACACATCATCAGTGAATGCAAGCAGCTAGCAGGAAACGCATACACTGAGCGGCATAATCATGTTGCAGGTGTTGTGTATAGAAGTCTATGTGATGAGTATGGCCTTAATAAACCACAACACTGGTGGGAAGCTCCTGGTAAGGTCAATGAAAATGACCGCGCTAAGATCCTCTGGGACTTCTACATCCAAACTGACAAGCATGTCCTAGCGAACCCACCAGATATAGTGGTAGTAGACAAGGAGAACAAGAGAGCTACTATAATAGATATAGCAGTACCCAATGACTACAATATAGCCAGCAAAGAAAAAAAAAAGGTAGATAAATATCTCCTTCTTGGAGGAGAGATTGAAAAATGCTGGAATGTAAGAACAACTGTAATCCCAGTAGTCATTGGGGCACTGGGCGCAATAACACCGGCGCATAAAATGTGGCTTGCCCAAATACCAACAACAATAAACTCAGGTGAGTTGCAGAAAAGTGCGCTATTGGAAAATAGCTAAGATCTTGAGGCGAGTGCTCCAACTCCCAGGTCTCTGGTAGGAGACCCGAGTTAGAGCAGAATTTACCACCCATACGGGGTACCCGAGGAAAGGAAACAACTTTTTTTATGTATACATGTACATGTATATATATATATATATATATATACCTGTTCTCTCTACATATGAATATACATTTTATAATTCTCTTTCCAATATTCCTGCATTCGTGAACTCATTCTGTATTGTAGCCTTCTGTTATGGTAACAGAAAGTGCCTGTAAATCCAGGAAAGCTGCTAGCAGTAGAGTAAAACATTCACTTGCGTATACCACATGTTTAGGTTTATGTTTAGCTAAGAATTTTATGTTGATCATGCCAAGCTATAAAGTTTTGGTTTAATCCAGAGGTTTTCATGAGCGTCCATCAATTTGGAGGCATTTTACGAACCATTAACCTGTTGTAAGTTATGAGTTTTTCCAACGTAAAAAACTGCTGGACAATTTTTTCAATGATGATGGCGTGTCGAAATCCGAATAACTTGTGACAACCTTGAATTATTTTGTAAAGAAGTCATGCATTGGTAAAAAGGGGTAATCAATGGGCTTTGCCCTTTTGCTTTGGCTTTTACATGTAGTTAACCCTAATGTTTACTACTTCTGCATTGCAACTAGTTTTTATATTGAGGCAGTAGTTATTCTCTCCTGTGTTTAAAAATAGAACTAATTATTTGCAAAGTTGAATAATTTGCGGAATCGTCTGTTTGCGAAATCGTAAATAATTAAATTCATCGAATATTTTTATCTTGTAAGATATTTTGCGTCGAATAACTTCAGCTAATATTAATTTTTACCAATGTTAGCATTTAAAATATTTATATATAACTAAGTATTTATATAATACATTTACATTTGCATACATATATTGTTTAGATTTATATACGGTGTATGTGTCTTAATCTAATTATTGTGATATAAGTAAATCTGATATTGAATTAATGATATTGAAACAATCGTTAAGCGAAATGACGCACTAACACCCCAGTGAGACATCACTTTACTTTGAAGAGACGCCGATTTCATTACCAGGGTGATACAGCTGTCAAATTCAGTCATTTAGCAGTTGAGGAAAGTAAATAGCGCTTGTTACTATACTAAGTCGCTATTAAAAAAAAACGATAATTAACAAAATGAATAAAATTTAACAAAATCAAAAGAACTGTTAAGGTTTTCAAACTTTTTCAAACCACTGTAACTTTCAAATTTCATATCATGAGAGAAAGGTTATCGAACCACTGTAAAATTAGAAGTTCATAACGTTCAGCGACGTATAGCTTTTAATAACGCACAGTTCAACCTATTCTAGCGGAACTGTTTTAGCGTTGCTAACCAAGTTTTTCAAAACCTGAAACAATTTTTCCCATAAAAAAAACTTATGTAGATTTTAATTCGTTTCAAGATGAGAAAAACTTGGGTAAATTCGGAGATATACTTTGGTAAATTATTATTTTAACATTTTACGCCATAAGCTGTACTGTATACTGCATACTATAAATAGAAACGTGTATATATAGATCATGTATAATTTTAATAAATTGTTTTATATTTATGACGATGGAAAAAGAAAGCAAGCGTAAAGATTTTACATGTTTGGCTTTTAAAACATCCAAAGCATTAAAGGTTAAAATACAGTACTAAAAATTGCAAAAACGGATAAGGAAACAGCCAAAATGCAACAAAAAGTTGCAGCAAAAATCATGAAAAAAAGAAAATATAAACAGCAATGGCCTGTTTACTTTGCATCTTTAACTTAGCAACTTTACATCTTTACTTAACAACAGTACCTTTCAAACTTTATGTCATGAAGAAAATGTTTTACGCTAGACAACTAAATTAAAAATAAATAAAACAACTGTGAATGTTTTCAAATTACTGTAAATTTTAGAGTTCATAATTTTTAGCGATGTAGGTATAGCTTTTAGTAAAGTACAATACTGTAAAGGATCTGACTCCGGTAGCTGAGTCAGCTTTACGTCCTAACAAGGGAGTCGCAACCTGGGCTACTGGCTGACCTTGTCCGAGGCCTGATTGACCTGCCTGTGGCGGTCAAGTCAGTCCAAGACAAGAATCTAGTAGTCAGGCTTGCTCTGAAACCAAACCCCCGGCCTGCCTCTGGATCTCTATCCCAGGCTAGTCTGGATCCACTAATGGCTGGTCTTAAGACTGGATCTCTAGTGCCATGGCACACCCGATCGAGTCTAGACAAGGCCGTGGATCGCCTCCTAGCCTTCTTAGAGTCACCCTAGCAGTTCCGTCTGTTGGTTGCACTGAGCCTGCTTATACAATCGGTGAGCCAACCAGGCAGGCGTCAATAGAATCAGTTCGTATGAGTATATAGCAGTTTATTATCGATATCTTTAATACAAGTATGCACAAGTATGAGTGAAATCAAGCACACTCTGCCTGTCTACCGCGCTGGTTTATATAGCCAGCGCCTATCGTTTAACTCCGCCTACTGATCTATTTATATCACAAAGGATATGCCAGATATAACAGGATGGTTATGTAACAAAAAGGCAGTTCAGTGATACAGTTATATAATAAAAAGGCAGTTCAGTAATACAGTTATATAATAATAAAAAGGCAGTTCAGTAATACAAGGGCAGTTCAGTAATACAGTTATATAATAATAAAAAGGCAGTTCAAGTATGCAATAAGGGAAGTTCAAGAGGTTCGGTTAAATGATAGTGCGGATATATATATGAGTGCAGTAAATAGTACACAGGCATGTCCCGGTCCTCCACAATACTTTTAGTAAACGAACCTTGGTTCTCAAACATAATCCGTTCCAAAAGGTTGTTACATGTTACCCGTTAGGTTAGGTTATGTGTTAGATTGTTCTAGCATTGCTAACCAAGTTTTTCAAGATCCGAAACAATTTTTCCCCTTAAAATAAAGTGATGTAGATTTTAAATCGTTCCAAAATGAGAAAAACTTAGGTAAATTCGGAGATATACTTCGGTAAAGTATGTTTTCAACATTTTACACCATAAGCTGTACTGTATACTGCATTATATAAAAAGAAACGGGT